>NW_020442467.1:2810181-2833714 GCF_000699045.2 Agrilus planipennis
TGTTAATTTCATTGTTTTAATCTCTAATTAATACTTATTTATGGAATTTTATGGTTTCATTGGATCTCCATTCATTTGTGCACCTATATGCACAACAATATTTAACCATTTCAACTAATTACTTTAAAAAACCAACAAAATTAACAACACAACCTAAATAACACCTTTATTTACGACGCAGACAGATAACCACCCCACAGCGTCTGACCTCGTCTAACACTTGGGATCATCTTTCTCAACAGCTTCCCATAAGCGAGCTCATCCCAGTGTTCCCTTTCACTTCAATGGTGGTCATACTCTTGTCTTATCTATGCTCTTGTCTATGCACATAGATAATGTTATTACCCTTTGTATATCTATTATCTATGGTCATAACCATATTTCCGTGCTGTGTTTTCTCTTCGATGGCTTTTTTAAATAATACTTTTCGTTTTTCTTTATTTCTTCCTTAAAACATTTTTATGGTACTAGTTATCAGAAATATATTTTGCAAATGATTTTATGGTCATTTTAATTAATATTTTTATTTGTACAGTTTAAAGCTACCATGTCAAATAAGGTTCCTGAAATCGCCAAAACATCAGTTTTGGTTAAATCTTGTGATTTTACAGATTTAAAAACAATCGTAAAAGGTTACGATGAATGGGAAAAAGGAGTTGATTACCGCTCAATACTGAAATCATACATAAACTGTGGTTTTCAATCAACAAATTTAGGTTTAGCTATTGAAGAAATTAATAAAATGATACAATGTAGAAAAGAACCACTTCCTTCTGATACTTGCATCAATGAAGAAGACCCTTTTATTGCAATAACAAATAACTGTACCTTATTTTTGGGGTACACTTCCAACATTGTTTCAAGTGGATTGCGAGAAACATTAAAATTTCTAATAAAAAATAAAATGGTAAATAATTTTCATATTCTTTAGTACTGAAAATTATATAGCTTAAAGTATTACAGATTGATTGTTTAGTTACCACGGCTGGTGGCATTGAGGAAGATTTTATAAAATGTTTAGCTCCAACATTCATTGGTGATTTTAATTTAGATGGTGTTATGCTTAGAGAAAAGGGAATCAACAGAATTGGCAATTTATTAGTACCAAACAACAATTATTGTAAATTTGAAGATTGGGTTTTGCCAATTTTAGATGAAATGGTTAAAGAACAAATGGAAAACAGAATTGTTTGGTCACCAAGCACAATTATAGCAAAGTTAGGTGAAAAAATTAATAATGAAGAAAGTATTTATTATTGGGCTGCTAAAAATAAAATCCCAGTGTTCTGCCCTGCTTTAACTGATGGAAGTTTGGGAGATATGATATTTTTCCATTCATTTAAAAATCCTGGACTTATTATTGATATAATCTCAGGTAACTTTTTGTAGTTTAGGAAGTCCTAAACTTATTAATAAAGAAATCAGTAAGGGTAGTCTATGTATGTATTTATTGCACTGTAACAACTTAAGTAGTACCTTTACCATAACAAATAAGTTTCAGGGTTGTCAGCTTTTCCAATAATGGAGAATAAAGAGATAAATCTTTGAAGGATCTTTGCCGAGATTAAAGAATATAATTTGAATACACCTTACATAGAACTTACCCCCTGTTGGATCTAAATCTTTATCGGAAAAGCGGATAACCGCGAGCGTCGTTTGTACTGTACTTGATCCTATTTAATCGACTTCAAAAAGGAGAAAGCTCTCGGTTCGTTACGCGATTATTTCGCCTATTATGAATTGATTTTGGTGATTGTTTTTTTGTTTGGTAGGTAATACTTTAGAAGTGTTCCTATATAAATTTTAGCGAAATTGTTCAGGACTTTTTGAAAAAATTAACAAATACAAAAAATATTTTTATTTTTTTTCCTTTGTATACGCTTAATGGATCTTCTTTGAAATAAGTGTAGTTTCGGCCAGTTAAGCATTTGCTGAGAGTCTGTAAGGTTATACAATAAAATACGGTTTAAAATTAAAATAAAAGGTTAAAATTTTGAGTTTTTTCAATGCAATGTTCATCTAAAATGAAGTACTCTAATAGAAGTTCGTTTAAATTCAGTCAGTATTTATCTAAACATCTTAAATATTAACGGTTCGGGTATTCAGAATAACTTCAGTAAGTTTTTAAATTTGGGGGTCTGAAGGGAATTATGACCCTCTTGTATAGCATCTCAGTATTTTGCAGCTGTTCAAATGTTGTATATAAGTATAATTAACATTTACATTATACTTTTCAGATTTGAAACGTCTTAATATGATGGCTATCAACGCTAAACATACTGGAATGATAATAATTGGAGGAGGGGTTGTAAAACACCATATATGTAATGCTAATTTAATGGTAAACGCATTATTTAAAAACCGCTTTGTTTTATAATATCAGTTTTTATAGAGAAATGGAGCAGATTATTCAGTATTTATAAATACAGCATCAGAATTTGATGGTAGTGATGCTGGGGCAAGGCCAGATGAAGCAAAGTCGTGGGGAAAAATAAAAAAAGAAGCGAGTCCCGTGAAGATATATGCTGAAGCAACTCTTGTTTTTCCTCTAATAGTTGGTGAAACATTTGCCAAAGATTTTCACGAAAATAATAATAATCAAAAGTTACAAGTGTAAAGATAAATAAAATTACTTTTTACCTTTAAACATATATTTGCAATAAAAGGACATATGAAAGTACAAACTTAATTTACTCAGCTGTATTATTTTTTTAATTTTATCCTTAACATATGAAAAGTATTATAGTAACTGATAATATACATCATACTTTCTGTTTTGAAAGTTCGACGGCCTTATTTAAAATGATTTGTATGTCCATTGGAGGAAAATTCTGGAGTAATTTTAAACAACTAGGGAAATCTCCAGAAAGAAGTTGATTTCTCAAAATGCTGAAAGAATATAATTTAAAAAGTTAATAAATAAATAATAATTTACGTACATTATCATGGCACAGCAAATGTAAATGAGAAAATCGAACCTATTTTCATCAGAAAATAGTGAATCCCAAATTCTTAAAACGTCCGGTAAAGGGAATTCTTGAGATAAAAGTAACGTTAACCATCTGAAACTATAGTATTGAGGCCTTAATTCAAGTTGTTGAAACTTTAGCCAAATATCCAAATCGCTGTTTTTAAGTTGAACTAATAATCGAGACATCATGCTATTTATACCACAGTCCGTTTCATCTAAACTTTTTATGAAAAAGTCTCTTATTTCTGACATTAGATTTGTGAAACAGAAAAAACTATCAGCTTCGGCATACTCTACAAAAAATATAGTAACTTAATATTTTTCCACAATCAAATGTGGTGCAAATAAACACACAACAATTAAAATTAATACCTGGTACTGAAATTCACAGGTTCATCACAGAATTTAAAATCTAATACAATAAATACTGACCAAAAATTACAAATTAAATAGTGTTTATATACTTTTTAGAGAGCACATTTGATTAAATGCATTTTCAAATGGCTTCATTAAAATACAATAGACTTTAACAAATTAAAAACATTGAATTATAAATATTCTGCTATACAAAACTAACTCCTTCATTTTACTTTAAAAGCTTGTTCTTAAATCGTGCATTTGTTATTTGTCTGCAAAATTTACTAAATCTCTATAATGTATTTTTAATTGACACTCTTTATTAAATTACATACCTCTGTAGTTGGGATCAGGATCTGATGCAAAAGCATAGTAAATTGGGCCTAATATTTCATTCATTCCTTGCACATAACTTTGACCTGGATTCAATTTTGCATATAGGAATAGAATTCTTTCTACCACCTCCCAATGAGCCTCTTCGCCTTCTGCCATTGGTGCGTAATCTTCGTTAGCTTTTTTCAACGACAGGGCTATCTAAGAATAACTTATGTCCCAATGACTTGTTAAGAAAAGTACACCTTTTAAATAATGAGAAACAACACAAACGAAAAAAGTTATATTTCCAGTTTTTATTTAGCTTATGCATTTAAATATTGATTAGTAGCACATGAAATGTCTATTTAAATGTTTATGTTTTAATTGACTTATTTTGACCTAAGAAAGGCTACTACTATAAAAAATACCTACTTTGAAGTATATTGGAATATAAAAAACTTACCTGCTACTCTTCAGAAGGCAGTAAAATTTTTATTTTTTTTAAATATTTTCAAATTAAAAAAAAACAGTGTGACTATTCGCCAGACACGGCTATGGGAAAATATTAAAGATTCAATTTACCATTTTACCCATGTTGTCACTTATAATACACGGATTTCACGGGCCTCATTTTTACGTTTCCAAAACCGTGGCCGTTACTGGTTGCTAGGAGGACATACATCATAATGCCTGATAGTAGAGAACAACTCACTTCGTTCTTGTTGTCTTTTTCTACTGTAACATAACCGAACTATTTTTTTTATCAACTTATTAGGATCATAAGGTTATGGTAGAAAAAGATAACACGAACGAAATGACTGACGCTTTTACCATGACCTATGCTCGTGTTTCATATGTGACAAATAGTCACACCTTTAAACCATTATTGGTTAACAAAACTTATTGTTTACTTACCTTTGTAATTCCTAATCCTTTTCTTTCAACATTTGCACTTTTAAGAACACTAAACTCTACTCGTCTGTGAAGCCTCTTTGCATCCATACTATTAACAATTTGACTGCAAGGAAAGTCAGTTGGTTGTTGAAAAAATGAAATGTCCGGACATAACCTTCTTACATCTTTATCAATTTGCAGTAGGACTTCATTATCTTTAAAAAACGTTTGCCACATACTATCAGGATTTAGACTTAAAGGATGATCTCCTTCAGAACACTGACTTCCAGGTATAATAATCATTTCATCTTAAAAATAACATAAGTGAAAATGATACGTTACTTTTGTTTTTTTAAATTTACCGATAAAATGATTGTACAGCTCTCTTTTTTGAGCTAAAAATGCTGTCCAGCTTGCTCTTTCAGGGGGAAGATAATTTAACAAAAGCCTCCAACATATAGCTCTTTTTCCTTGATCATCAGGAATCCCTATAAATTTATCATGCAAATACATTCTTCAATCTTCATAAATAACTAATCATGCTTTATATCTCACCTACCATTAAATGCAAGCTCTTTCAATTTCTTTATATCAATTATGTCATTTTGCAGTATATCATCAAACCCTCGGAGTCTAAATATATAAAATGAGTACAGGTTGTGAAAAATGAAATTGCTTTATATATTTTACCTTGCTTTGTATGCCATGCTACAAGCTTTTCTCCTATTTTAAATATATACATATATTAGTATATGATTATTATTAATAATTACCCAGAGCAAGTGCAGATCAATGAATAAAACTTATTTTAACTTTAGTAAGACAATATTTTACACTTTTATCTTACATTAATACTTGCACTTGATGAACGTGGAATATTATACCATTACGATATTACAGTATTATTATTATATTATATAGCATTGCAGAATTGCTGTAGAGTACTGTAAAAAACGGCATTAGTTTTAATTCTACCTGATTCTACTGTGATTCTATTAAGGATAACTTATTTTCTCATTTTGCTTAATACTTATTTGATGGCTTCGTAGGATATAGACATAGACCTATGGACATAGACAAATATTGGATAGTTATCACAGACAGATCCTTACGATCATAGATTGTTATGATCTGATCTGATCTGAATTGCCTTGTTTAAACAAATTATAGATCTATGTCATTGATTAAATACAAATTATTAAAAGTGAGGAGAACAGTGACCAAGACAAATTTGTAATAATAATAATGGCTGAAGCATCGACGTTTACTAATGGACATGCCGTAGCGGTAAGAATTATGGTACAACAAAAGAAAGAGATGGAACGAAGTTTCGGACAATATCCATCTCTCTCATGATGTGCGTACGCGTGTCATGAAAGAGATAGCACTAGTCCGAAACCATACCCCATCTCTCTCACTTTTCGGGCCAAGAAATTATTACAACGACATACGGCTAAGGCACGTCCATTAATATATGTCTATGACGTCCATTAATGTATGTCTATGGGCTGAAGATACTGTTTGTCTATGGATACTGTATTACGCATAGATTAGAGGTATTACGCATTGAATTGTGGGTAGCTCAGATGTCAAAAGTTTACTTATTCATAACAAAAATAGTTTTGTGATTTTATGTGAACATCTGGAAATTTCTAAAAAATTTACATCAAATATAAAAATATAAAGACTAATGTTATAAAGTGAATTCTTTTTTGGTTATATTATAAAATCTCTGGAGAGTCATACGACAGATGGAATAAGACTATTTTACCCAATTAAAAAAGGCCATATAAATCGGTGCTTAAATGAAAGAATTGTCACTTTTAGAATTTTTATTGCAATATTTAATTCTCTAAATGTTGCAATCAAGAGGGTGTAAGCATTCGAAGCCTCTGTCGGCCCAGTCTTGCTTACTGTGTAACGATGCAGCACCTGAACCATTACTTGATATTTGTTTAGAATTCATTATTAAAAATTTGGACACAATCTGTGAATATGAACCTTTTTCGGATAATTTAAAATTAAAAGACGGAATAGCATTACCTTTAGAAATATGTGAAAAACTGCTGGCAGGATGCTTAAAGAAAAGCAAGTCTCGTATATCAAGTTTGGTGAATATATTTAAGGACAGACAAGCAACAAGACTAAGAAGAGTAAAATTAAGATATTGTAGTATAAATGATAAAAATTTAAAAATTTTACTACAACATAGACTAATTGAATTACAATTGAAGCATTGTTCTGAACTTAATATAGGTTGTTTAAAATATATAACAGCTTATGGAAACAAATTGCAATCGTTAATAATAGGTGATGATGTAAACATATTTCCTAAGGATATTTTTCGTTTAACAATACTAGATAGTGAATACTATAAAAAAGGTTATATAATTCTTGCTCATAATTTGAGGAAACTTGCAATAAAGAATGTGGAAAGACTCCATCCAGAATTTTATATGCTTCTGTTAAAACCTCTAGAAAATTTGACCCAATTAGATTTGTCAGGTTGCAGTGATTTAGCAGACCTGTCTTACACAGAACACTTAGTAAATTTAACATCTTTAACACTTTACAATGTGGACAGAATAGAACAAATGATCCCAACAATATGTAAATTAAAAAGTTTAAAACATCTGGATATATCCAACTCTAAAGAAGAAAACAAAAAATACGAAAATGCTACACAGTTGCTTACCACTTTAGTGGAAAATTTACCAAAGCTAACATCACTGGATATATCAGGAACAAATTTGGCTGGAAATGGGGTTGCTCAACTACGAGAATGTGTGTCGGATACTGTGCTTGCTTCGGATATCCCAGGATTAGAAAGCAGAGTACGAAATCCGTTTCAATTCCTAGGATTATACAACACATTGTATGATGCATGTTTAAGACATGACATTCCAGCTAAATTGGTAATTTTTATTATTGTCTTTTTACTCAGTAAATATTATTATTTGATAGCACCAATTTTAAGTTTTATTTTTCCCTAGTCTATTTTCTAAACAAATTATTGAAGAGTCTTTTGGTTGGAAATTTTATTGCCAAATAAACCAATTTTCCCGACTATTTTTTGTTGCTTAATATAGTTTTAAAAATCATTTGCAATAGTTTATTTTAAATGTACTTACACTTAATATGTGATTAATAATAAGAATATATGTAAAGTACGGGAGTTAAATTTATTAGAGCAATCCTTTCTCATTACGGAATTGATTGCAAACTTTTTATTTTAAAAATATGGCTTATTTATTTATGGGCGAGCATATGGAGTGTAGTACCTATTTTAAAAGTAATTTTTTGGTACACAAAAAATAAATTCTGACAAAATTCTATTTTATTGCAGGTGTCTGGTAATGCTAACGAAGAGCAAGTAATGATAGCAGCACATGCTTATATAGACCGACCTGAAATGTTGCAAAATGTCTTGAACGAACTTTTTCATTTGTTCCGTTTCGAAACATGTCAGCATGTGGGACAAGCTTTAAATATTGTTTTAGAAGCAATGGATCGTCACTTATCAGAAAGACATATACAGATATCTGGAAGGTTGGTTGAGTAAAGCGAAATTATTTGTTGTAATTTTTGGAATTAATATTAAAAAAGAAGTTTTTTAGAATTTAATGTGAGTTCCATTTATTTTATTTCAGTGCAACTTTATTTTATATAGTAAAAGGGGCAGGAAAAGAATTGCATGACGTCGTCAGAATTAAAAGAAGAATAATTACCACCCTGTTAAATGGAATGTTTTCCCATAGGTTGGATGATACAATGATGAGAAATGGTTGTCTTACCCTTTGCCAATTTAAAATACCGCAAGATGTTGTAAGTATTTTTGTTTAGATAAATAATCTACTCTTAACTATCTTCCTTTAGGTTTTTGAATATGAACGACTAGTTGAGATTTTGTTACATTCTGTTCATGGAATGCAACCAGAAAGTTTTGTTCAGCGAATAGGGATTTACCTATTGAATTCCTTAGCATGTCAAGTTGATGGACAGCAAAAAGTCAAACTGGGAGAATTAGGAGCGATAAATGTATGCTTCACTTTTCATATTAGACTAGAAATTATACAAAAAAGCTATTATATATGCCAAAAGTATTGCACTTCTATCAAAACAAAAAAAAATCATGCGTCTTTCAGACCTGCCTATGATAGGGTTCTGTAACGAATTTAAACTAAATTACAATGTAGGGTATAAAGGGCGAGGCAACTCATGCAAAATGCAATTTCGTAAAAGAAATACCATATAAAAAAGTTTGTGTGTTATTACCTTAGAGCATAAATACTTAGAGACAGTTCATCTTTTGTATCTGTTCATACAGATGTATGTACTTACACAAGACTACAAAAACATCGAGGGAAAACAAGAATTATAATAGGCTTTTTTCTACCAAGAATTCGAATGAATTAGAGTTTCTAATGATTAATCACGATATAAGACGAAAAGTAAAGATTAATAATATTTTTAGTCAATAAAATCGGAAAATAAGGTATTTAGTCATGTGACAGTCAAAACCAATCAGAGACTGTGACGTCACGCCGTGTGAAACACCATTGTAGTTGTTAACATTTTCCTTGATTAGAACAGTTACTTGACAAATCTTTCGTTTTAAGCAATTTATGTGAAGTTATTATAGTTGTTTATAATTATATCTTGTAACTTAAGTATAATTCGCCATGGAACCCTTGAATTTTTTGATGAACAATGAGCATTATGCCTCCTTGCAAGTTTTAGCCACTTTTTCAGTATTTGTTCATTCTTGGGAACATATACGTATAAATACTTTTTTTTGCGTTTTTATAGTGGTGCTTTTACACTAGGACACTATACAGTACTTATAATACGAGGAATTAATTTCTAATTCAATAAAACTAACAACTGTGATACATATAAACGATCTGTTTAGAACGGCGGGATGTCACTTAAGACGCCATGACAGTTTGAATGTTTTCGAGGTAAATTTAATTTTTGAAAACGTAAAATACGTAAGGTAAATGTTAGATTTTTGTAAAAATACACATTTTTTGAGTAAAATGTTAATGTACAGCCTTAACCAATTTTTCAAATTTAGTCAACTAACCTATTATATTACTTGATTTTGGCATATTACTCTTAAATAATGGATAAGTTTCATAACAAAGATTTGAGTTGCTTTGACAAGCGGTTTATTAAGCAGAGTCAATTATATATTTTAGTCAATTTACCTTATTGTGTTTACGTTTCGGCTCCTTTGTTTTGGACAATACAATTGAATATAAATAACTAAGGCGTGAATGTGAACTAAAATTAAATTTTATCACAGTTGTACAGATGTAAACATATTCGGATGTTTTGTCTGTATAACTATGATAAAATTTAATTTTAGTGTACCAAGAATTTGTACTGCAATTGTATTTGTATTTTTTAATGAATGCAAATATAACAAAGTAATTTGTGGTAGTGACCGTGAAGAAGAACACATAAATGCGGCCGGGAAGGGAGTGTCAATCAGGCCGCGTTAGAAAGAGAAGGAATGATGCAGTAGTATCTTCAGGTACTTATGCTCTAAGGTTATCACACACAGCTGAAGAGGATACTTTTCACACTAAGTTAGTTCAATGATGTAGAACATATTCTGAAATTAATGTGTCTTTAGACAAAATTAAGCAAATAAATGATGTAGAAGGTCAAAAGAAAAAGAATAACAATTTAAGGTTGTTAATTTAGTCAAACTCTATTGAGCAAACACTATAAAGAAGACAGTTAGGTTGGTTTGATCGATACTGGTTTGCTATGAGACTGTAAAGTAGTGGGATGCTATCTAAACTATGAAATAATTTCCTTTGATCCGAGTATTTTTTTATGTTCTTTGGCCGTTTAATAATAAAAAAAATTCTTCGGTTATTTTATTACAAAATTGATATCGGAAATAGCTCAAATCCCAATGCCAAAACATGACCTAAATGTTCGAATTACTTTTCGGTAACAACAAAGTTACCTCCGTTAGTCGTTGAAGTCGCTCTACAACACTGCCAAACTTTTTCTTGATTCTAATTACAAATTTTTGAGAATCTAAAACTGAAAATTTGCAATTTTTAACCTCTTCAGGAGACCTTGAAAATCAAAAATAAGTAAGAATTTTTTGTTTTGAACTCTACACGTGATTGCAAAAAAAATTTTGAATGTGAGCAGTCAAACTTTAACATGGCATAACAACTGAAATACTTGTAAAATTTTGTCAAGTATTTTTAACGTTGTCTAGTTCAACGGAAAACATTTTGTTGCATGCTTAAACAGTTGTAACAATTACACTACGTTTGGTAGCTTTCCTTAAATAAAACAATTTTTCAGAAAATGATTTCATTAATATCGGAACGTTTAGAAAGAGGTGTTTGCGACGATGTGTTAGAAGTTGCTTGGTCCACAATGTGGAATGTTACTGACGAAACTCCGCCAAATTGTAAAAAGTTCCTCGAGAACAAAGGAATGGAGTATTTTTTAAGATGTTTGGAGGTAAGTACTGATGAAATGCACAATTACATTTCTAATTTATTATTTATATTAAAATACAGAGTTTTCCGGATAAAGAAGAACTTCTTCGAAACATGATGGGCCTCTTGGGTAACGTAGCGGAAGTAAAAGATCTACGTTACTATTTGATGACTCCAGAATATGTTTCGGTGTTTTCTGACCTCTTAGATTCATATAGCGACGGAATTGAGGTGAGTTATAACGCAGCAGGAGTGCTTTCGCATATGGCTTCTGATGGACCCGAGGTTTGGACTATTACATATCCAACTCGTGAAATGGTACTTCGACGTATGGTAGTGGCTATTGAAAGGTGGGATCTCGGTTCCCAACGAAATATCAACTACAGGTCTTTTGAACCCATCTTACACTTGGTGAAAGTTTATGATACGCCTGAATGTCAACACTGGGCTGTTTGGGCTTTGGCCAACCTCACTAAAGTGTATCGTAAGTAAAACATAAGAAAAGCAGTGAAGGGGAATGTGATGTATTTTTTTGTATTTGCGTCTATTTAATGTGACTTTTCATTTTTTTTATATATTTTAATAGCAAGAATTATTTTCATATTAATTCCTTAGCAGTATTTGTAATACTTTCACTCTTTAAATTATAAAGAAATAGTATATTACCTACCAAGGGAAAGAAGTGGGCTATCACAGACAAGTGATTGCCCAATTCACACATGGTCTGTAATAGCCCACTTACTTCCCGAAGTGCGTATACTATTTCTTGTCACATTTGTGCAGAAAGTTCGTCACTTCAGCTATTTATTTATTTGATTAAGGATCCATGTTAGTTGACAATTGTCAAACCAATCAGCCGTTAGAGTACAATGCTGCCACTTTAATTTTTAGAGTTTCAATAGGTATTATATGTAGATATATATGAATTAGTCAGTTTATTTTTAAAAATATAAGATAGAAAGTAATTAAAAAAATATAATGAAAAAATATAGAATAAACATTTTGTAATAAATGAATTATGATGATAGGAAATAATGAAAAGTAGTTATCCATTAATTATTGTCATCTTAGGAGTCGTCCACACATAAATATACAGTTTGCAATTTTTTTCCCCGGTCGACATTTTGATATAGTCTCGTTCTGATCAGTGGCATCAGACTAAATAAAAAAAACATGTCAATTTAAGTTGTTTTCTCATCATATGTGTTGTGAACGAAATGGCAGCTGCACAAACTCGACAGAATCCTATATGTACACATGCACACATTTTGTTATATTCTAATTATTTATACAATCAGACGTCAAATTTTGTTTAATTATTATTGAAGACTTCAATTACACCATTAATTGTACAACTTAATTCGAAGTAGTTTCTGAGATATTTTAATTTCTTTCTCATTCTCACATTTTGGAAATTAAGACAATATTATGTGTTATAGCCGAAAAATATTGTACATTAGTGGAAAGTGAAGGAGGCCTATTATTGCTTGAAGAGCTAATGAATCATCCTGCTCCTCCATTCAAAGTGAAACAATTAGCAAGGATTGTCCATGAAAATTGCCGACAATACAGAGCACGTAATAGCTGCGAATCATTATTAGATGGCTGAAAGGTGGAGTATTTATTCATTTAAATTTAATCTTTTTTTCTCTCTTTATATTTTGCTGTTTTCAAAATTGTGTTCATTAAAATTAAAATATGCACACCAGTATTTTAATCAGTTTCTAAGTTTAATGCATTTTTTATATCTTTCTTTGTATTTCTAGGGAATAACAGTTGCACATTACTAATTAGAGCAGCAAAAAAAGTATATTTTATTTGTTGATTTATTTTAACTTTTTCACCGCCTGTCGATTAGAAAATTAAAGAATCCTACAATATTGTGGGAACGTCGCGAAGAATAATATTTTTATACAAAGTATATTCTCTTTTTTCAGACATAACAAATGGGGTATATAAAAAATCGTCATTGTGTTTTCTGCGATCTGATTTTTAAATACTCACTAGTTATTTAATTATGTTACTTAAGGATTGTTTTGTACATAAGACTTCGAAAAATGCTTTAAGTAACTTTGCAAATACGTTTTATCAAGCCGAACGCGTATATTGTAATACAAAAAAAATAAAACGTTTATATCGTGACCAGTAGAGATTGCAAAATATTGTGGTAATTTTTGTAGAGTGAAGAAATACCTTGTATGTAATGTGATAATTTTGAAGAAACGAATTTTAATTGGTGTACAGAGCTTTTAGCCATCAATAGTGTAATAAGCGAGATATCAGTTTTAATCTACTACACCTCCTTTTGTTTTTCGAGTTGATAATGTACTTGGAAATTACGTTTAATGTGTACTACCAGATATTGTAAATATTGATAACCAAATTATATTGTTTAAAATTTATTGTAAAAATGCAATTATTAAACGGTTAAAATGCTTTTTATTCTTAAAAATGCGGTTTCTTTTTTATTGTCATATGTATACCTTGCAAAAAAAAATAATTTGTAAAATTCGCACCGTTTATTCATTGTTCATTCTGAAGAAAAATAGTTTTTCAATAAAAAGAAACTAAAGTTATTATACATATTTATTAGACGTTTGCAAAAAGATATTCGGGTTATTGTCAAATCTAGCGTAGGTAAATTTGTCCCTCAACGCTTTTTATTTTTTATTATTAATAACAATCACAACCTCTTAATTCATTAAACATTCATTACAAATAACTAAAGACACTATCAATTTTTCCTAGTTTTTGAGAAGTTAGTAGTCATTTCTAGTAAGAGAATGGTTTTCCGTATTAACAATACTTGTCCCGGAAACGACTCCCGTATTAAAGATCAAATAACTTCATTTGCTACTATATCAACCTAGTTTGCCTTAAGACGGATATTATGAAGATATATAAAATATGATTTAAATCCGGTTAGTACTAATATACCATTTATCACAATCTTTTTAAACTGTCCCAAGTTCTGTATGGAATTGTAATTATACTATGTTATTAAGTAAATCACTACTTAAAATAGAGATGACGCTGCTTATAAGTCTCCATTAGCTTAGGTGGAGTGTCTCCAATTATAATGGTGGTTCGCTTGGTTGGGGGAAGGGGAACATATAACCTCTCTGATAGGCCGCCATATGTTGAAGGTGATGCGTGTTTTATTCTTCATCCACTTTATTTACTGACAACTTAAGGTTGTTTCCATTATTTACGCATAGTGTAAGGGGTAAATGTCTTAAATGTGAAATTCGCGTTTGATTGTTTTTTTTGTTAGCTCTTGTTAAATGTAGTAACATTTTTTTCATTTTGGAACGAAATTCCTTATCACAGGTTGCAGCGGCAGGAAGCTGACAAGCAAAAGGCCTACGTGAAACGAAAGCCTTATTAAACCCGTTTCTCACCCTTTAAACTCACTGCTTGCATAGACATTTGTCGAATAGCACAAGTTATTCAAAACATATGCTTGGATGGAACAGAAAATAATATAAACAGAGTATCATACAAAAAGCTCTATTTTATTCACACTTACATTAGTACAATATTAAGTAACTGCATTCACAGAACAAAAAAATTTCTGTACATAAAAATATTTTGTTATAAATTTATAAGAAAAATAAATTTTCTACTTAGGCGTTTGGTTTTCATACATTTTAATGTAGGATCCAGAAGAGCTTGATATAATAGCAATAATAATAATAATAATGATGTCAATTTTTATAAATTAATGGACTAGTTAGTGAACTGCTTTATGTAATGCTCTCATGAATTTTATATAAATAAAATTGAAATATTTAAAAATAGGCTACTTCTTCAAGTACCTCCGCATTTATTAAGAAGAAGCTTCAACCTTTAATTTAAAATCACAATAAAAAGTAACCATCGAAGCTCAATTACTTCCTAATTATTTGGTAGATTTATTAATCGACGTTAGTTTTAGCCCTCTTGCAAGCATTTGTTCTTCAAAATCACGATTTTCTTCAGAATACCTAAAAACAAAATGAATTAAAATTTTAATAATAGAAAAGAAGCAAAGCAAATTTCGAAAGCAGTGTGCATACGTAATAATTTTAATTGTAATTGTCTAAACTACACATAAATACATACGACTTGTTTGCAAGAAATAAAGTGGAAAATGTACGAATATGTGCAAATCAAAGTAGATTGTAAGTATACATTATAGATACATACATTTAAATATTGAAATTCTAAGTTTCAATGTTGAGTCATTTTTATATAAATTTAGTGTGTTAGAAAATAAATTCAGTCGTGCAATTATGAAAAAAGGAAGATAAGCCCAAAACAAACACAGATCAATTAAAACAGTATTGTTGCAAAAAAGAAGAAAAATTGTCATCCAGAGACGAAGTGGACGAAGGCGAATGTATTTTGTTGTAAGAGATGCACCTTAATCTGTCTTGTTCAAGCAAAACAACTAGAGAGTCTCTTTTGGCAACAATGTCCATCATTTCGTTTATAATACTGCTCTCAGTCTTCAAGTCTTCTTTTGTTTTATGCTCATCTGAAAGCAGTATGTTTTATATTTAATTTGAATTGAAATTTAATGAGAGACTAAATTCGTTACAGTTTAATAGCAGATCAATTGAACTTTGTTGTAATAAAATAATTGTAAACCACAATTTTCTGTAAATGTAGAAGAATCAAGTTTAAGCACAGTCTACAATAATAACAAGATATCAAGGTAAAGTAATTCGTCGGTAAATTCGTCATGTAACTTTCTACAAGAAAGCACATTTAATTTTTTTGATTTGTTTAGGTATGAGAAGTTTATGAAGTACATATGTACATTTAAACGTGCGAGAAGTTTTAGTTTACCCAAGTTAATTTATGACTATAAAATATCGTTGAGTAAAGTTCAATTATCCGTAACATATGAATGTGAGAAAAGAATTTTTATGAACAATTTACCGCTTTCTAGGCGTTCTCTTAATTCCACCTGAAGTCTAGCATGTCTATCTTCCAGTTCCAATTCTTGAGCTCGAACAGTTAATTCTCTTTCATATCTTCTCAATTCATTGAGATCCCTCATAAGATCGAACCATTCCTCCAACAAATCAGATTCATCCCTTTCGTCATGACTATCGACAATTTCTCCTCTAAGTTTTTTCTCGACAAGTACACCCCGTTCTTCTAATTGTCGAGTTTTCACTTCCACTTCCTCAAGTTTCCGCTGTAATTCCTGGGCCAAACGGTGTCTAGGGAGGAGTTAGTTTGCTGTTAGTAAGTGTGTGGGTGGAGGAGAAAAGGACACAGTACATGCAGGAGTATTGGTTGGTTGATTGATTGATTATCCCAATTTCAATTTAAAGCAGATATCACAAAGCAAACATGCAAACTTACCGTTTGAGTTGAGTTTGCTTTGATGCTCTTCGATTACGAATGCTACGCCTAGCTCCAATGGATTGGTATAAAGTATCAAAAGAATTCCGAGTTAACTCTCGATGATCGAATTCCCCGTCCGAGCTTTCGTCTAATATCAATAGAAAAGGATAATCTGTAGTTGAAACATTAAATACTATTAAATATATTACCTGTTCGACATCCTGTATAATTTACAGGCAATGGAGGAATTGGAGGTGGGGATGGATCGTTTCTAGAATTCATCACATCTGAATAACTCTTACTTCTCACTGGTTCGTTATAGATTTTTTCCTGTTTAAATTAACAAATAAAAATTATAGTTTAATATTTATAAATAATTTTTACTAGTGATTAACACTTACAGTAATTATTTACGTAATTAATTAAGCATAAATAAAATAGCAACATAGATGAAACCAAAAATTTCACAGTTTTCTGAATCATGCTTCTATTCCGTATTAGATAGCAGATTAAAAATGTTTCTATTGGCTGTACCTACTAAATTACATGGAAAGCAAAAAATAAATTTTCAACGTGTATGAGAAAGATGTATCATTATCCCGAAGGACAGATGTGATACAAATTAAAACATTCAGATTGCGATGTCTGGAAGAAGTTGATAAATTTGATGAGTATTAAAAAAAAATGAGTAAGGTAGCGAAAAAAAGTTTTGAAAGAAAAGTTGAATTTAAATAAATAAGGTTATTCAGGTAAACCAAATAATTATTGTTTCTCCAAAGGCATATGAAAAACGCGAGAATGTACTTTATATAAATTATACTTTTGTTTTAAGGCACGAATGTTGTTTATTGCAAAATCTCCAAATATTTATCTTCTTTCATACATTACAATGTGATTTCTTTTCATTTAGATTGGAATTTGTCCGAAGGCAAAATTCAAGTCTCCTACATTGTACCAACGATCTACTCATGATTTTTGGAAAGGTGTACAAGAAGTGTCACACAAGCGAATTGTAAATCTTAAAAAAAAACATGCAGAAAACAAAATGTAAAATTAACAAAACATGCATATAACACCGAACAGTTAGCAAACAACTAACACGGAGAAACAAAAATCATCTTACAGCAGTATGTCTTCGGTTCAAATATGATAATGACTGAAAAAAATATAAAAAGAATTAGTAGTATTTTCAAAAGAAAACTGAAATACTATACAGATTCATTGTTTTGGTCATGCAACAGTATACTGTTGTTGTAATATTATTAAATTGTTAAATTATATGAATAATTGATTCACTTTTTATTATATAATTTTAACAGATGTAACGTTCAAAATAAATTGAATTTTTGTGATATTTTTTATAATGATAATATTTCAAAACGATCATTTGTAAAATATCTGCAACTGATATTCATGTTATTTGCCTATTCGTTAATGTAATATTTAAATTACGTACTTACACTATAATAGTATTAGATATAAAATGAAAGGACATAAAGGAGGGAACCTATTATACAACCGTGCATTACAATTTACTACCACGTTATTTGTTTGAGTAGCACGCATAGATTAATTAATCTGATATATATATGGTTGACCTAGCTTTCTTCGAGTAATCTGTGTCGTAAGCATTTAGCTAAATTATGTATTTTACAAAACAGCGAGGTTTTTGAAAAAGAATTGGTAAATTGTAAAACGTTGAAATAAGCAGCAAAATTTTACATTATGACTTGACATATTCAGATATTCTGTCGTGTGCCTAAGTATTTTATAAAACGCATATGACGTGTTTAGACTTACTGTACATAATGCTGCACCACAAACTAACACATTACAAAAAAATTTTGAAGCGATTTTTGTCTGGAACCTCATAAAAAAATCTTTTTATTGAAGTGAAACTTCTATATAGATGGGATATTACGATTTTTCTGTCACGAGAAAGCGTTACGGCCGCGTAGAGGGGGTAGACGGTTTATCGTGTGCTAAGAGGCGGCAGCGGCAGAGGGAGAGAAAGGCTGGCAGCGGCGGAGAGAGAGCAACGGCTGTATTAGATGGATATAATATATTCTTGAAATTATTTATGTAAAACTTACGTCAATTGTAATAAACGTTACGTGCCCTTTCTCGTTTTGTAAAATGCCTACCTACACGCAATTTCTGGATATGTCAATAATGTAAAATTTCGTCACTTATTAGGATGTTCTACAGTTTGCCAAATCATGTTCTAAAAGCCTCCGTCTTTTATCAAATACCTAATTTTACTATACGTGTACGATATGCATCATGAATAATGTTACCAATCTTCATTCTTTCTATTACAACTGTATGAAAGCAACTTTTCCTAATTTTCCTGAAAGTGGGGTCTTGCTAAATAGATTTTTTGGTTTAAAACACTTTTACCCTGAGAATTTAACCGAAATTCTTATAGATGTTTTCGAAAAATTAATTAAATATATACAGCACATACAAGAATTACTTGTAAAATACTCTAGGGTTTATTTAATTAGTAAACTAATATGAATTTCTTTTTTGGCGTGTGACTGGCTACCTCCTTTAATAAAATTATTAACGGACTGAATCGTTTTGAAGAACAAAATTGTCAGATTAAATTTCTACAACTTTACGAATCTGTAGGAATCTCAGGCTCTATTGTAAAATTCACTTAATCAAAGTACCTTCGATTTATCTTTCGTTCTGGAAGAAATCCTCGACAAAAAACTTTTGGAACTATTCGGCGATCCAACTTCGTCCTTTTTCTTGTTAAAAAAGTCAGAAATTAGTTTTGTAATACTTTTTCGATTCTCCAAATTATTCGATTTCTTTTTAGTTTTCTTTGTAGTTTCGTGAAGTAGATTTGGATCTGATCTACATATTCCCACACATTTTTCATCGGCTATTATGTCAAAAGATTTGCACATAGTTAAAGGTCGTGATATTTCTGAAACTGATTTAGTTCTCGCCATTTTCTCCTTGGAATTATTTTTTTTCTTTTTCAATGTATCATTGGTATAAAGTAATGAAGTAGGTCGTTCAACTTGCAGAGCTTCTTTGTCCGAAAAGTATTTTTGGCGAAGTTTTTGAAGTTTATCTTCGGGACTAAGTCCAAAGTCCTTGTCAGATTTAAGTTGTGCTCTGTGTTTAGCATCATGCTTCATTTTCTCGGCTGTTTTTTGAACCTCTTTTAAAATTTCTTGACTTTTTTGAGGGGTTTTTGAGTGAAGATCAAGTTTTTGATTATTTTCATTCAGTCCATTCTTGGTATCGGCTACGGTTGAAAGAAGCACATCAGGAGTATTGCATGAATTTTTTGATTCTTTTCTGGGGCAAACAATATCGATGGTGGCAGATTTGCATAACTGAAAAGGATTCAAAGACGTTTTATTTCGCTTTTTTCTTTCTAGTGACTTATTTTGAGCTTTCATTTTGTTAAGAACCATTTCTTGGATTAACTTTTGATTTTCGTCTCTTTCTTTTTTAATTTCTTCTTTACTATAGAGTGCTCCGGGCATTTTTAAACGGGAGGTGAATGGAAGGGGAGTGACCTCTTCTTTTAATTTCTCTTCCGCAATCGACGTTTGCTGAGGAATTGAATCACTTTTTTCCTTGCGTTTTGATTTGCGAATATCAATGGAATCGCGTACATTTCCAAAACCTATTTTCGATTGTAGACGTTGGCAGTGTTCCTGATATTCTTCATCATTCAAATTTTGTATGAAAACGTCAATTGATGCTTCCTTTTCATCCACTTGAATCGAATTTTTACATTTTTTATCCATTGCTATTTCTTCTAATTCGATAACATCATTACGTAAACTTTCCTTGGGAAATACTTCTATATTCATTTCTTGTAACTTTTCATTCGACGTGATTTGTTTAACACTTTTAGTTGGAAAAAGATATTCCTTGTCGTGTAAACTATATTCCTTTTCGGTTATATTTTTAATAGTGGAATTACTAATGCTGTTTTCATCCGTTGTTGTTTGTTCGGTTACAACTAAGTTGTCGATATTTTCACACATTGATTTCTTTTCAGGTACTTTAGTATCCGTTGTTTCTTTATGGGAGTCCTCGTTTCCAAAGAAGCAATACCCTGTATTATTATCTGTTGTTGATAAACAATTGTAATCTAACGATTGAACAACATGATGATTTTTAGATTCGATAATTTTTTTTGGAAGACTTTCGTAAATATTGAGACTGTCTTGTACTATATCGTCTTCTTCTTGCAAATGAATATAACCGTTATTTTTATGTCTAGTTTCATATAATTCACGTTCATCGCTACTACTTTCGACTCCATTGTCCATGAATTCGATACTGCCGGAGTCGGAATTATGAATATTTTTCAAACTATCAAAGAATGCTTCCTGATGTTCATTTTTATTGGTTTTGGAGCCTATCTCGTTTTTAATAGTTTTTCTGGTAGTGATGTGGTTAGGCATTTTACAACTTGAATTGAAATCGAAATCGTCTTCCAAATCGTCAGAAACTACTCCATCTCGCGCCCAATCTGACAACTCGGTTTCGGTCATAGCTGCAGTTATTTGTTCAATTAAAGAATCATGCTCAGAAGGAGTGCTACAAACTGGGGAATATTTTTTTTCATGAGATTCACTATGAAATTGTGAAAGAATATTTGTACCTAAATCCGGTAAGGTTTTTGGTTGATTCAACAATTTTTTAGATTTCATTTCGGGAACAGATTCTTCTACATTGGCTTTATCTTTGTCTTCTACAACGCATAAGCTGTCTTGAGCTATTTCTTCTTCATTGTTTGGAAGAACTTTTCCAAAATCATCATGTATCTCAAGTCGAGGAATATTAATAGTCTTGTTACCACGGTTCCTCTCGTTTTCACTTTCGGATGTTAAGCTATCAACGTATATATCATCACCAAATTTCATATTACGTTTCTTTTTTGTCCAATCAATTTGAGGAACAATTATTGGTATGTCTTTCACAGGACTACGTGGTCGACCTTCGAGTTCATGTTCAAATGCTATTTTTGGTTCTTCATTTGTAGCCTTTTGTTCTCTTTCGGTACATTTTGTTATATCTGGTTGCATTGTTAAGCAGGGTGTGTTTTTGACTAAATCTGTTTCTAAAGTTGTTTTCTCTGTCAAAGAAAGAGTGAGATCTACTAAATCTGGAGGCTTAGATTTTCCATTTTCATTCATTGGACTTGACTGTGAAAAAATTGGAGATAAAGGTGATTTTCTTTCTTCCATTTTGTTACAGAAAATTTGCATGCTAGAACTAACTTCCAAGGCAGGTTTCAGTAACTTCTGGCAATCGGAAATATTGCTATGAAATGATTTCAGTTTTGAGTCAAGAGCGGAAACACTTCCAGACTTCTGAATAGTTCCGGGACCACCATTGTCACCAAGCAAATACTTCTTTTTTAGTTCCAAACTAACTTTAGTTGCTATACCGCCGGTGCTTTGAGTGCGATTGAGAGCGTAACCCTCCGACCTAGGAAACAGTGACTGTGCAGGTGGTTTCGGTAACACTGGTGAAGGTACAAGAGGTGTGAATTCCAGTTCGATGCCTCGGTTTTTCTCGTGCACTTTCGTTTTACTACCGTTTACAGGAATTTGTAACATGCCAGACTTAACCTGTACTTTTTTCGGTGGGACGTGATGAGTAGCCCATCGCTTTTTATGTTTGACTTCACTGAAACTTATTGGTGGGCGCTCACGTGTAGGTGTGGGATCATCCAAAGCAAATTCAGAATCGGTGGATACTTCTGTAGCAGAATTTTGTCCTTTTCCAGACGATTCGGACGAGGTTTCATCGGAGACAATCTGCAATAATAATTATAAGAAATATTAAAAGAAATGAAAGTCATACAATAAACAAAAACAATAAGACAAGTTTGCATGCAATCTTCGTAATAGAATTTATCAGATTACTTAATAAATAATTAAATATTTTTTAGTGGAACATTGCGTTCGTAAATATAACATATTTTAGGGTGATACATTAACCTAGAATTTTTACTATTTTCTTTTTTAATTTTACGGTTTAATTGCAATTTAATAACCAGCATGGCTATTATTAAACTTAAGCGATTGCTTTTGCGGCGGTGGAAAACATGACAGACAAATGCAAGTTAATATGTATGTATAATGTTATAAGGCGTAAAACATTCACGTTGTCCGCAATGGAACAGGTTATTTCATTAAAATGCATTTGGCAGGAATTAAAAACGATTAATGACATCACTAGTTTTTGAGAAGTTAGTAGTCATTTCTAGTAAGAGAATGGTTTTCCGTATTAACAATACTTGTCCCGGAAACGACTCCCGTATTAAAGATCAAATAACTTCATTTGCTACTATATCAACCTAGTTTGCCTTAAGACGGATATTATGAAGATATATAAAATATGATTTAAATCCGGTTAGTACTAATATACCATTTATCACAATCTTTTTAAACTGTCCCAAGTTCTGTATGGAATTGTAATTATACTATGTTATTAAGTAAATCACTACTTAAAATAGAGATGACGCTGCTTATAAGTCTCCATTAGCTTAGGTGGAGTGTCTCCAATTATAATGGTGGTTCGCTTGGTTGGGGGAAGGGGAACATATAACCTCTCTGATAGGCCGCCATATGTTGAAGGTGATGCGTGTTTTATTCTTCATCCACTTTATTTACTGACAACTTAAGGTTGTTTCCATTATTTACGCATAGTGTAAGGGGTAAATGTCTTAAATGTGAAATTCGCGTTTGATTGTTTTTTTTGTTAGCTCTTGTTAAATGTAGTAACATTTTTTTCATTTTGGAACGAAATTCCTTATCACAGGTTGCAGCGGCAGGAAGCTGACAAGCAAAAGGCCTACGTGAAACGAAAGCCTTATTAAACCCGTTTCTCACCCTTTAAACTCACTGCTTGCATAGACATTTGTCGAATAGCACAAGTTATTCAAAACATATGCTTGGATGGAACAGAAAATAATATAAACAGAGTATCATACAAAAAGCTCTATTTTATTCACACTTACATTAGTACAATATTAAGTAACTGCATTCACAGAACAAAAAAATTTCTGTACATAAAAATATTTTGTTATAAATTTATAAGAAAAATAAATTTTCTACTTAGGCGTTTGGTTTTCATACATTTTAATGTAGGATCCAGAAGAGCTTGATATAATAGCAATAATAATAATAAT
>NW_020442467.1:2837580-2870140 GCF_000699045.2 Agrilus planipennis
ATTCGTTTTCAGCAAGTAGATATCCACACAAGTGGACCTTGTTGGAGCATACGTAATCCTAAAATGTAGCATCGTGCTACAGATGGCGTTCACTGCGCCATTTGTAGTATTTTCTATCAAGGTTTGTTCAGATTATGACTTCTAGTGTTCATTGTTCGGATTAGCGGAGGTTCGGGCTAACACATGCTCGGATTATCGAGGTTGTACTGTATTATAATTGTTTTTCTGCAAATTCCTTATTTGCCTGTCGGTCTGACGTCCGTGTGTTTATAAAAGTTTGCCCTTAACATTGATGAGACAGTCAGTTAGACTCGTTTCCAATAATTGATTCCGATAATCAATGTAATTGAAGTTACTTATTAGTTCGGTATTTATATAAAGCACATAAAGTGGTCAATAATCAAGTACCTATTAAGAAACAAGCCACCGTATCGGGGAATTTCTTAATTGAGACAAAATTAAATCATCTGGGAAATTTGCATAGGAAAACAATTTGGAAAGCAAAGCTTTGCGTAAAATGTAAATTGTAAAGATAAACTACTTCCTTTATGACAAAACCTGTTTATGTAATATTCTTTTGCCGACGAGAGCACAATAATGGATCCAACCGTCTGACGAGGTCTGTACTCCAATGACATGCAAATTCTCGGGGCAAACGACACCACAATATGATCATTAGCAAACCTTTTTCGCGATAAATTTCGTATTTAACTGCTTTTACTCCAAACTTGCTGCAAGATTAAGACCATCTTGCGGGAGTTTTATGGTCCTGAAACGGTTTACCGTTACCGGGTCAGGGACAAAAGTTGCAAACCGATAAATTACATCAGTGTACCTTAACGGTAAAAAAATCTTTAAGCCAGAGCTACCGAATGCAGGACATACCAAAACAAAATTTGATTGGAACTAAGCCAAATCTGCGAAATCATTAATTTTACATATAGTACAATAAATTGTATCGGAATTTTGATATTTATGGAAAAATGCATTTACAAAAATAGAAACGATTTTAACAAACAGTAAAAGTACAGTTTCAAATATTTCAATGCTGCCAACGTAACCCAAATGCCTAAAGTTCGTAGGAGTCATTGAGATAGCACGTGTCCGCAGTCTTGTGGTTCATCTTCATCCATTTGACTAGTAAATCCAGAGGCGGCCTTTGGGGGTGACGAACAGGGCAACCGCCCGGGGCCTCGCTCTTACCTCGCAAAAATTTACCCGCCCGGAACCTTCCAATGACTAAGGCCGCCCCTGAGTAAATCGACTCCTAACACTCCACTTGTTGACATTTGCAATTTTTCAAGTTGTGGAGCATTATCCCTAACAATTTTTTGTGAGGCTTTTCGTCCAATTTTGATAGAATAGAGTTCCCCGTGCATTCCAAAATATTGTGAACAGCAGAATCTATTATCGTACCTAGCAAATAAATATGATCCTTAGCAAAGATTTGTGTGGCAATATTGACACCTAAAAGAGCCCGTATGGAATAATTTACCTTCAGCAGATATGATTACATCATTAAATAAATACGTTTTTGACAGAAGTGGCAATATTCTGATCCCCTTGGATTTTTCAATCTGACAATCGGCTTTGATTCGTTTTCATGTATTTTGCTAGTTAACTTTTCTGTAATAGATGCGACTTTGCTCCATTACAGATCCTTCTTTGAGTTTTTGGTTCAACTGCTTGATACTTTTTGTCAAATTCAGTAAACTTTGCCTCTACAGACAATAGATACCCTTTTTCACTACCTTTGTTTGGCGTGCTAGTAATTGCTCCCTGTTCCATTTCGGAACCTTTTCTTTTTTTTTTATTAACTACATTCCCGTGTATGATTTCATGAATTTTCTTTTCGATTTCTTTTATATTCCAATCTGAAGTCTCGATTTTTCCTATTGCCCGGAGCAAATCTTTAGGTTTTTTCTCAACATAAACAGGTTCTGTCCATTTCTGTTCAATTTCTTTTATCCTAGCAGCAAAATCTTCATCCGTTCCACCTCGTGTTTGTGTTGGAAGTTGACTATCTTTATCCTAAGTGCAATTTTGTAATAAAAAACAACTGCATGTTATGCGTATAAAATTTAATGGTTTAAGAAAACTCCGAAGAAAGTCAAACGGATATATATTTGACTTAAATATACATATACAGGGTTACTGATTTAACCTGTTCACTAGAAATTTATATGGTAGAAAAGAAATACCGATTGAAACTCGATATACTCCTACATTGGCGTAGTCAAACAGGTACTTAAAAATATTTTCATTAATGAGATGTCTATAAGTTGCAGAAGTATGCCAAGTTTCAAATAGACATCTTCTTTTGTTTCCTATACATTTCTAAATTAAAGGCTTGAAGCATTTGCACTGTATGGCATATTTAAGACATTGTTAGCTGTAATTTTGCACTCACGTTAAGGAAAGTTGTTAGGAAAATAATAATAGGCAATATTGGAAAAAAGGAAAACATCTGCGCAATTTATAATCTTCATAATTAGTATAGGTACATTAGTAATCTTACCAAATCTGATATTAGGTATATGTATATTACCTAACGCAATAAACCGATTCGTTTTAAATGTAAATTCAGATATTACCGTTGGTTTAATGGTTGTTATTGTTAGCATACATTTCAAAAATTGCAAGAACAAAATAAATTACAGTAGCAGTTAATTTTTAATGCATAATTGAACATAATACATATACGGCAATTAGTTTCATGCGATTTAAAATAAATAAGACACGCTACACAAAATATCATCTTACTGGTAAGGATGAGAATTTTTTTTCTAAATCCTTTACTCTATCTTCAAAATTGGGAGCGTTTTGTCGATACAAAAATATAGAATAATCCTCAAAAGGTTGAGGTGAGTGCACCGTAGCTTGCATCATTTGCATACTTTTTAAGAATTGTTCCGTTTGAAGTTTTCTTTGCTGTCGACGTTTACTTTGGCGATCTGCTCGATTTGCTGCTATTTCTTCAATACGTTTCTGTCTTTCTACCTTTAGTTTAAATATTTATTTTAATTAAGGCATTAATTTTTTTACTAGGAATTTACACAAAAATAGACTATTTACTTTAAGTAGTATTATTATTTCTTTTTTATCATATTTTTTTGATATCTTCAAAATCGATTTTGTGGGATCAATATTTATAAGTATGTAGTGATTATTTGTTTTAATTCATATCTATTCAATTTTCCTAACAAANCTATTTTCTTTTTTAATTTTACGGTTTAATTGCAATTTAATAACCAGCATGGCTATTATTAAACTTAAGCGATTGCTTTTGCGGCGGTGGAAAACATGACAGACAAATGCAAGTTAATATGTATGTATAATGTTATAAGGCGTAAAACATTCACGTTGTCCGCAATGGAACAGGTTATTTCATTAAAATGCATTTGGCAGGAATTAAAAACGATTAATGACATCAAACCAACAAAATTGACCATCACGCACGCAGCCATTATAATTACCTTTTTTTACCATTGCTTTAACGTGACTGTGGCCCAGCTACCGAATCGTCTTGATTATCAGTTTAATAGGACTTTAATGTTTTGTTATAGATTATTTTATTTTTTAATTTTTAATGCTCCAATATTATGTAACAATGTTTTATTTATTTATTACTTTTATTGTCCAGCTTAAAAAAAAACCGAAACGTACGTTTTAAAACACGAATGCAGTTATTTAAACAAGTACATTTTGTATTAACACAGCGGAAAAATTGTAACTGATAAATTATTTAAAAATCAACGCTGTATAAAATTTTAAAGGAAAATAACATTCATAATTCACTCATCTTAACAACAGTCTTTAATGACTAGATATTAATTAAAAACGGAAATGTTAATAAAAAATGAAACCTCATATTTTTTACTGTACCGTACAATCTTTTGGATTGTTAGTTTCGGCACCTTTTTCAGACCTTGATTCTATTGAGGGTGATCTTTGAGATTTAGGAAGCGAACAATTTTTCGTTTTTTGTTTCTCTATGAATATTGGTTTGAGATTAAACGTAGAATTGCGCTTTTCACGCACTTGCTCGTGAGATTTGTCTGATGCCAAAGACAACGATGAGGTTGAGTTTTTTCTTCTAGGAAGAGGAGATACACTCACTGCTTTTCTGCGTGGTGGAGCTACTGGTTGCAAAATATTGTTTTCTTTATCAATACATTTTTGTTCAATAGAACGTTTTCCAATTGGTACAACTAAATCAGGTTGTGTTTGATTGTTAATCTTTTGCTCTAATGGTTTCACAATATTTTCAAGTTTTCCAGATTGAATCATTTCTGCTTTTATTTCTTTTGGTTTCGTTAATTTTTGGCCCTGTTTCTTGGTTTCAACAGATTTTTGACGAGTAGGTCGTAAAGGAACCTGTACTTCATTTTCATAAGGAACTAATTCACCATCTTCGTGTTTTACAATTTTGGAATACATCTTGTCAATATTAGCTACAACATCACTGATATCTTCTACGTCGTATTCTTTATTGAAACTCATACTTAATGGATATTTTGGTATTTTACTTGGTAGTGTTGTCTCCTTTTTGGCATCAACACATTTTACATCAGAGGATTTCTGAAGTTTTTCGCTTAGTGAATTTACATTTTCCAAAAGATTTTTCATTCTATCCTTTAAATATTTATCGTTACTATTTTGGTTATTTTCTTCGACGTTGCTTCTCACATCTTTGCGAGAATTAGCTACAGTATCATCAAAAATTTCATCAACTATATTGTTGGGTAGTTCTACAGTTCGACTAAGTTCATCAAAAGCTTTGTCAATAGATTTTTTGTTACTATTGCTACTATCACAGTCTTTGTTAGTGCATTTCGATGTAGTTGGCGAAGTATCTTTAGGAGAGTTGTAATATGTAGTAGTAATATTTGAAGTAACACAAACAAACATATTATTGTCGTCGCTACTTTTTGCATCGTTCTGAGATTCAGTTGTTTCTGACTTGCTCTTTTTATTATTAGAAGGAATTGATTTATTCAACTGGTCTAAATTTGATTTACCACCATAAAAAACACTTTTTGCTAAGGGTTTTTCATCTACATCTTTTTTCAAATTAAATGATCCAAGTGATTTCTGTTTACCCAATGCCTTTAATGAAAATCTATTTGGTTTTTTTACGACCTCACCGTCTGCATTTTCGAACTTTGCTAAAACTTTTTTAACGTTAACTTTTGTGACAGGACCTAGCTGAATATTATTTCGTGATTTACTATCGTAAACCTCGGTCTTTGAACGAGATAATCCGAAGTTGCCTCTGACAGGTTCTATATCGTCATTTTGATTTGCATCTGATTTACCAGCCATAACTTTTTCAAAGAACGATACATTACCTTTTGGAAGCTTGCTAATAATTGAATCACGTTTCTGGATTTTCAAAGTTTTCTCTAAATTTCTATATTTAGTATCACTTTCAGATCTGCGAACCTTCTCTTTCGGTTGATGTTCTAAATCGTCAATCCATAACAGAAGGTCATCGATTTTCTCATCAGGAGTTACTGCCACCACTTCACTTTCTTCTATTTTCGTTTCAGTTTCCAAAGCTTTTAATAAATCTTCAATACTACTTGTAATGTCCTCTTCACTTTTCGGTTTTTGTACTAATTTAAATTTATTTGGATCAACTGGCTTCAAAAGCTCTTCCTCATTTGCTAAAAGGTCCTCAATATATTTATCTACATCATTCAGATCATCTTCTTTGGGTTCAAAATTAAATGTCATATCTTTTTCTGCCATCATTTTTTCTAATGAAGGTGTTTCTGGTAAACTTTTTTGTTTAACCAACATGGGACCGCTTGAAAGAACCGATTTAGCTGTGGCGCACCGCCGCAAAATTGATTTTGGAGGTTCAGATTTTTGAGGTTTACTTGTCTCACCAAAATATTTATTTACTTCAAAATTAATTTTAACCGCGACTTTTGGCTTTCCTGGCTCTGGCGGAAGATTAATCTTACTTGGAGTACGCTTAATAATTAGAAGTGGCTGGGGTTCAGACTGTTGAAATTTTGGTACAAACTCTTTATTAAAACTAGATCGCTTTTCTTTAGGAGGAAGCACAAAATTCCGTTTAACGGGAGTGGGTGACAGGGATGAAACAGTTGCACTTTTTGATAAAGGTACATTTAGCGAAGGAATCTGGGTCGTTTTAATGGATGAAGAACGTTCAGATTTAGAAGAAGTACTAGATTTACTTGAAGAAGATGGTCTTCTATTGTTATTATTATTGGAAGTATCGCAATTACTTTTAGAATCTTTAGAAACTGATTTTGTAGATTTGGATTTTTTTATTTTAGTTTTAGGCATTGCTGTGTCGCTTTTTTCACATATTATATCAGAATCAGCTGTATTATAGTCTCCCGAATTTACGGATAAATTATCAAGGGACTTTTTAAAGTTTTGCGTATTGTCTCCATTGACACCATTATGCTTATCAGGTGACGTAATTAGAATGTCTGGCAAGTCGGACTTTAGTTTATGAAATTCAGATGATTCGACAGGATTATCACAACTAGTTTGTAAAGCGGAAGACTTCACCTCAGTTTCGGAGCCGGTATCTGTTTGAACGACAGGTGGCTCCAAACAAACTTCTTGTTTTCGAAGTTGCCGTGCAAGGATTTCTTCTTCACCTTCAGTTGCAGTGTCATCATCTTCATCTGCAATAAAAAAGACATATACATAAAATGAAGAAATATTATTCAAAAATTATTTAAAAAACTAACCTCCACTACTATTTTCATAATAACTGGAGTGTTCTGAACTGCTGCTGTATTCATCGTCGTCCACTGAATCTTCATCACCTCTGTCGCGAGAATATCTTTGAAGGCAACGCTCTACCCATCGTAAAGTACCTTCTTTGGTAGCTGGTTCTTCTAAAGCTTCCTCATAAACATCCTCGTTATCGGATTCAGAATCACTAAAAAATACATTTAAGTTGTAACAAAAGCAGGATACATTTTTTATTACAGTGTTAACTCTTTGTAACAAAACTCCAAGGACTGAGTATTTTTCCTTCGTTATGTAGAGAATACATAAAGCAATTTGACATTACAAATTGAATTAATGCTTGCAAAACTATAAAGATGTACTAAATCCCAAACGACTCCCAATATCAGTTTCTCTCTTTCCTTTCTATTGCCCGTGTGCTATGGAACACTTTTCGTCCACACACTACGAAGAATGTCCTTATCGTTGTAATCAAGCTGAAGTAGTGATACGTCACAGAAAGTTTTTTGTTATACAGAGTTTACACTGCATTTGCATGTGCCATGACGACAAAACAGGGCCATTTATTTCGATAACAAATACAACATAGTAAATTGAAGACCGTGGTAAGGAACAAACATAATAATACAAAGATACTCATTAACATTTTCAATGTGACAAGCGGAGGGAGTCTTAATTGTATTTTATTTTTTTTCCCTTTAATTGTTAAGAACTAAAATAAAAAAGGGTCTTCATTTAGCAACTGAAGACATTGACAACTGAAAATACCGAAATTGATGCGCGGTCGTTCACTGCGCAGGGTACGAATGCCTTTTCTAATTCTTTATGATGATGCTTTTTAAATGCATTTGCTTCGGAAAAAGTTATTGCTCCTGTCGCTAGTCTTCTTGCTATCAACTAATATCCTTAAAATTTAAATGACCTCGCGTGTTCCCCTACTTCTTCTATTTGTTTTGATTATATAAATATATAAATAAATAAAAACATTTCACGTGATAATTTAAATCACCGTGATAACTTTGCTTTAATTTATGAACCGTTTGTGTAAAATAAAATAGAAATGTAGTTTATGAGCAAGTATGTCAGTATAATAATGTAATTATGTTTTAAATAAACTAATAACAATAATAAAAGGAAGATTAAAGTTATCTTTTATTGAATTTGCGAGGGTAATTCAGCTTATAATAAATATAATTCGGAATATTATCTCTCCTACGGCTATACAGTGGTATTATATGTACTCCTTATAGGAGTAGTATAAGATCGCATTTACTGAAATGCTTAGTATATTTGCGTTGTATATAATTCACAACTGCTTTCCAGTAGATAAATGTAATTGTTAAAGAAGTTGTACTCCTAAACTATATTTTACGTTTATATAACATAACAATATACAAACAGAAAAAAAAAACAAGGTATGATACAAAAATAAATTCAACGCAATAATAACTTACATACTACATAAACTGTTGGTTCGCCATAATATTCGTCTAAGCAACCTTTGCAAAGTCCGCTTATGTAAACCTCTGAAAATATTCAGTAATTTTGTAATGTAAAAATAACATTATTTTTTGTTTCAATTGCAGGTATCGTTAATATGAGATGTTACACACAGTTAATTTATGCAGAGTAATGTTCAAATTAATTAACATATAGATCATAAATAAACCAAACTCAAATAATCTACGTTATAGAGAGTTTTCTTTCTAGAGAGTTTGCCCTGTATTTTAAAAATTTTCAACGGAATGTGTTTTTGTAAGCAAATTGTAATTTACTTTCATTCAAAATACATATATCAAGTACTAAAGACATACTAATAAAGAAATAGAAGCGAATACATAACGAGTTACTATTATTTTCCTAAGTGTACATTAAAATATTTGCGGAATGATTGGTTAATATGACTTTAAAGATAGTGGATTAGATTTCCGCTGCATCCTCGATGAATTGAATTTCAATTGAAGGCTATGACTAAAGGTTCTGATTTCTATTTCAATTTAGTTTTAAAGTGTGTAACTGAACTCAACGTTATAAGATAATAAAAGCAGTCGGTTAAGGAATACTACTAAGCAGTGGACTTTAGAATAGCTAATTGGACCTGGTATACTCCTAACGAGTTGATTATATACGATTACTATTCAACAGTTTAAATATCTTAGAACTAAACTAAAATCTACTTTTGCAAGTAACATTAAAAATGAGAAAAAGAAGAAGGGAAATAAATATAGAATAACACACAAAATTATCCAAAAATAAAACTTGATATGCGTATTCAGTACAAAACTGAGTATGAAAAACGTAAACAATGAAGACCTGTATGAAAAAGAAAATTGGAAGATTGGCGTAAGTTACTGCAAAATTTGATATATTAAAAAAAATAAAAAAATGATTACCTTTCACTGGATGACGATTCATCTTCACTTATTTCTGCTGCAGAAGCTCCGAAATTCCTATCCGTCCATTCATCTTCATCCATTTGACTAAACGATTCTTCATGATCAGAAGACAAATGACCGGTAGATAAGTTTGCAAATTCGACTCTTTCTGGTGTTTTAACTATGTAAACAAACAACAATAATTAAGTAAAAACAATAAAAAACGATATAAATTTATTACCTCTATCTAGCAAATCGACTCCTAACACTCCACTTGTTGGCATTTGCAACTTTTCAAGTTGTGGCGCATTATCCCTAACAATTTTTTGCGAGGCCTTTCGTCCGATTTTGGTGGAATAGAGTTCCCCGGGCATTCCAAAATGTTGTGAGCAATAGAATCTATTACCGTACCTACCATCCTTATCAAATAAATATGATCCTAAGCGAAGACTTGTGTGACAATATTGACACCTGTAAATTTCTCAAAGAAGCATCTACGATTGACTGTTAATTTATTAATTACCTAAAACAGCCCCTATGGAAAAATTTACCTTCGGCAGATAACCTTTCCATTAAATAAACACGTTTTTGACAGAAGTGGCAATATTCTGAACCTCCTTGGGTAGGAATTGCAGGTTTTGAATTCTAAAGCGAATACATCCCTACTATATTGTCTTTCGAATAGTAAATATTTTTAAAACTTACAGTTCTGACAATCGGCTTTGATTCGTTTTCAGGGATTTTGCTAGTTAACTTTTCTGTAATAGATGCGACTTTGTTTTGTCCTAGTTCTCTTACAGATCCTTCTTTGAGTTTTTGATCCAACTGCTTGATACTTTTGTCAAATTCAGTAAACCTTGCTGAGAAATCAAACAAATAAAAATACTGTTGAAATAATTTCTTATTTATATACCTTCTACACTTTCTTGTCTACCAATAATACCCTTTTTCTCCATCTTTGTTTGGCGTGCTAAGAATTGCTCCCTGTTCCATTTCGGAACCTTTTCTTTTTCTTTATTAACTACCTNTGCAATACACCATCTTTGCAGTATAAAATCAGTAAAGATTACTTTTCTAACACGATGATGTGCCAAATGTTATATTCAATCAAGTACATATGAGAAACTAATGTTAGTGTGTTGAGAATCGACTTTTATACAATTTTATTGGAACTTATTAGTATTATCAATGTTTCATTTTTGTTCATTTTCAAAAATGATGAACTACTCTTTGATACCACGATTAGAAACAGTGAAGTAGAAAGTGCTCGAAATCTAAACATGTCATACGGGTTTGCAATTTTGGACGCTTATTTTTCAAGTTATTATTTATGATTTCTTTATTAATGCTATTTCTGGGTAGTTCACAAATACATCATCCATTTTTAAACTCATTTACTATCTCTCTCTCTTCCTCTGTATCAATCACATTTTAATAACCAATATAAATATTGACATCCACTTTACTCCCTCACCCCCCATTGACACTAAACATCTAATATCCAGCTACAATTATGATATACATATTTTTAGTTAACTTTTGTATTGCGGTTGACAATATTTTATAAGAGACCTGTTCGCTCAGTAGAGTTTGGTGCTTTCTCATTTTGTTTAATTATTTATTTCTTCTCAAGAAAAAATCTATTTACCAATTACAATTTATATTAAATCAATAGTAGGTATTCAGTTAAATTTGAACAAACCAGTTGAAATTAACCAACAGTTAAATAAAAACAATAATGATCTTACATAATGACAAATTTGTTTGTTTTTGCATGCTTAGCGTAATTTAACAAAAGAAATAGTGACGTTATATTTTAAGTAATCCCCTATTTTGTTCCTTTAGCTTTTCTCGTTCTTCAAATGCATATGTATTTTATGGACAGTCCCTTTGCAAAAATAACATTAAAAATATAATTCATTTTTATTAATACAACTCTATTGTTTAAATTGATTTATAAAAGGAACTTTAGACGATTAAGATCTTGTATTTCTATAACAATGATGTTAAATACAAAATAATGTATGAATGATATACCAGGTAGTTTTTCATATAGATGCATACGAATGAAATAGTCTCTACCAAATTTCTCCCTTAACGATTACTGCAACTTCTTAATGGTGTCATAATTAATAAGCAAGTCCAATAAAGTTAAAATAATACAAACTAATGCTGACTCTAGCAGTTTCTGTAACAAAACTTCTTTACTAAGAAGTTTTCCAAAAGTGTCCTACAAATGAAGGTAGGATAAATAAGGGAATGAAAGGTTGACCAAAATATGCTTTCTAATGGTTTAAATTTAGGATTTTAAACCATTAGAAAACACCAGGTATCAAAAATAAAACATGTTAGTTAAGTTAAATGGATATATATTATGTTAGTAATAATGGTAAAAACAAAAATATATGGAAACAAAAATTTAAATAAAACATGAGATGATGGTGTAAGAATAACGAATATGATATTTATTCAATCTTTAGTTGTAATAGTAGTCTGTCAGTTATAGTTAAGAAAACTGTACAGAAGTATTCGAATATGTACAAAATGAAATAGACACTCACCATGGTAGCGCCTATTTTCTCAAACGATTTCCGCTTTTTTGGTCTCTTTGAATCACTTGTTGATGTTTTGTTAGAGATTGTGTCAACATGTCTTTTGGACCTGCTAACAACAGGGAGAGCATGACTTGATTCTTTTGCTTGCTCAGCTTTGGGGAAGCTGAATTTGGAATAACTTTTTTGTGGAGTCCTATCACTAATCTTGATGTCTGGCAGTTCCTAATTAACAAAGTGCATTGATTCATTTTTGATGAAATTACAGCATCGTTCAATTTGTAAAATTGAATACTAAAAATAAACATGTATACCAATAAAATATTTCATAAAATTTGTATAAGTGTATTTAAAAGTTTATGTGAATGACAATTTCTGTTTTTATGTATAAATAAATGACAAAAATAAAAATAAACATAACATGATATCATTAATACTACGATTTGTTCAGTTGCATAATTAATAGGGACAAAAAAGGCTTAGCACAGTGAATTCCCATGGATAAAGGATAAGAGGTAAGACAATTATTGATATAGTATAGAAACAAATAACAATAATAGGACCACATACTATTTCCTCTCCCTCAAAAATTGTAGAAAATACTCTAGCAGGTTCAGACCTTGTCTTGTAATTATCATACACCTCTCCCAGATTTTGAGCAGGCATTTCTTTTGCCTCGATTTTTCCATTTTTAAGGCATTTGGTAACCTTTTCGATGCTTTCGTGAGTTGAAATATTGTCAGAAATTTCAACATTTGTAATTTTAACTTCACTAGTCCAAGGCTCTACTTTAATTTCACAATTTATGGAATCCTCTTGAATCGCATTTTTTCTCCTGTCCAAATTAATACGTTTAGTAATCGATGTAATTTCAGTAACATTATCTTTGGACAGATTTGTTTCAATTTGAAAAGGATCTTCTCGACAACTTTCATCATCTCGCAGAAAGCCAGATTTAAAATCGCTGGCACTTATCCAGTCTACAATTCTTTCATACGTATTTTCTGCAGCGGAAGACATTGTGTGCTGATCACTGTTATTCACGTCACATAAAAATTTAAATGTGTCCCTATCGACAAACGCATCACGCACCTTTCCACAGCTTTGACGTTTGTTGTCACTATACTTGTCAATATCTGTTACACAGTGCACTTGATCTCGATTGGCATCATTCTGTTCGATTTTCATGTTCCTCCACGAATACAAATCGTGGGTACTTCCCAAATTTTCCCATAATTCTTTCACTGTAATATCTTCGTTGGAAGCGGATCTCAAATTGCTCCAAAAGTTAATTCGAGAATATCCATCATTTAAAAGTAATGAACATGCGCTACTTTTAATACTACTTTCTTCCTTTACAGGTAAATTATTCCATACGGAGCTACTGCTATTATTTGCATTCCGTATGGAGCTACTGCTATTATTTGCAGTCTCATCATCACTGAAACCTTTACTTGGACTTTTGTTAGATAGAAATGAAGTGAAGCCAAACTTGCAAGGAATAGACAGTTTTATGTCTTCTTCTTTTCTTTCTTCTATACTTCTGAGAGGTGTCAGTATGAGCTGATTTTTGACAATGCATGAGCCTGATGGAGTAGCATTTAGATATTTCGAAACAAGAGAAGAAGTGTTAGGACGGGTAGGGAACAATTTAGGAATAAGGGACGTTTCAATGTAACTTTTATCCTAAAAACAGTTAAATTCAAAAATGGGAAAGAATATATACAATTTTAAAGTACATACCTTCTTCATATTAGAGAACTGTGCAAAAGGAAAAAATAATACTAAAACCGAAAATGTCAAGCCCGATATGAAGTTTTGTTGCATAAAACTAATGTCATTAGTATTCAAGTGAAGTTAGAGAAGTCTCTTAAAATTATAACAAGGAAGTTAATACAAAGCAACCACGTTAACAGCAATTTCGAAATTAGCACAAAATTTTTACCACATGACATTTCTAACTGAACGTCATGTTAACACCTGCACCATGGATTTTCTGTGATATATACTTAAGTATTTTTCTCATAGAAAATTGAGTTAAAATACGAATTCCTTTAAAAAATATTAGCGGTTAGTCAATTTACAATACCTGAAAAACAAAGAGTTAGTCAATTTGTTATTGATGAGATTTACCTACATCTGAGCACTGGCGTCAGTTACTAAACCATTTAGGCAATTTAATTTTTTGACAAAAGTCTAATAAAAATAATTGTATTTGACTTTAGTATAGTATAGGAAATTTTATTAATTCGAGCAGGGTTAGGTGCGGTGCTTAGCAGAAACATTTCGACTGTGTAGTCAAATGTGAAATAGAAAGAATGTGAAGAATGCTATTGCTTGTATCGAATTTGCATATATTTTTTCCAAATTTCGTTTCTTGGAATGTAAGAACTGTCGAACTTTTTGTACAATTCAATGTAGTTTAATACTCACCGAGACAATTTCGTTAATTATTCTAATAAGAGTGTTTTTTTCTATTTACTGATTTTCTTATAGGTACATTATTAGATTTTCATTCTCGTTCCCCAAACCGCATGGCATAGAATTATAAATGACAAACCTTTTACAATACAAAATTACACTACTTGTTTAGAATTTATTTATTTTATCTTTTGAATTAAACAATATACGTTTTAAAATTGGCTGTAGCTAAATTTTGATAGCAATATTACTACGGCATAAAAGAGAGCCAGAGATGCACACTATGTCTGATCCGTACTCCGGAATATTTAAAAGGTAACAGGAGGCACTGTAGAGTTTATATCGTGATAGAATCACAACGTAGGGGGTGTAAAAGGTATGGACAAAAAATACCCCAGTTAATGAGCCGTCAATGATTGATGCTGCGTTATCTTATCGCCTTTCGTTATCACAAGCGTCAACTGACGAAACACATATAACCTATTCGTGACCTTCGCAACAGTTGGTACGTAGATAAATCAATTGTACGTAATGATTAGTAATCTGCACTCGTTAGCGTTTCATTGGCAAATTTACTGTTATTAACACAAAATACAAAAATAAATCGAGTATAAAAATATCAACCAAAAACCAGTGTATTCACATGCAGAAAATGCGGAGATGGTGGTTATATATGAACGATTTAATGGGAATATACTGGCGATATCACGCGAATATGCATAATTGTCATCATTGCCGAAGCAGCTGGGGCTTTCGGTAAGGTCATTACTCATTCTATTTCCTTTTCATGTAACTTCTTCTCTTTTAATTTTTCTGGAGTACTGATCATACACAATGTATATATACATATATAAAATAAATGTACTATGTCTGATCAGTATTCCGTAGAGTGCATCTCGTGATACCGCAACAACGTAGGGGGTGTAAAAACTATACTCAAAAAGTAATGTTATCTTATCGCCCTTCGTCATTACTAGTGTCAAGTGACGAAACACATGTGCCTACTTGTGACCTTCGTAACAGATGGTATGCAGACAGGCCAACTGCACGTGATTGTATGTCCGCACTTCGTAGGCGCTTTTCATTTGGCAAAGTTTCTGCTGTTATCACAAAATACAAAAATAAGTTTATTTTACTTTAATTTTTGCGAAGTACTGATCATCAAGGAGTAACGGCCGAATCAATCCAATATTTATTTCATTCTTGTAGCCTTTACGTACGTAAATAATGCAAAAGTACGTATCACGTGATAAATTCTGCAGTGATATATATAAAACATTAGCAAATAACATTTACTTACCAACTTTGGATATTTGATGTGAGGAATTTCAACACGGAACGTATCGTAAATTTGTGTTAAATACGACAGCATGGTGAGGTAGTCCGGAATTTCGGCAATAGCCATCTCCTCTCCTGTTAAAATAGGGGGAATTCCTGTAGAAAAACACACATTAATCATCAATGTATTTTTAAAAAAGACTACTACCTACCTATTTCTTTTTCTAATAAATCAAAAGCTAGTTGATTGTTTTTATCGACGTCTTGAGCTTTAATTACACTATAATCTAAAAGATCAGGCCTGTAATGGTGTATTATTGCACAAAGAACACGTCCATCTTTGAACGAATTTGTGATGTCTTCTACTTCTAGATCATATTCGCGAACTTGCTCTTTAACCCAGTTGAGGAGAGTATTCGGATCCACGTTTGTATCTGCAATTACATTATTAACAATTATTTAAACAGTCATTTATAGGAATTTGTTTAAATGCTCTCATTATACATATAGAAGGGATGAATACGTCATTTCTGTTGATATTTTTAATTTAAAAAGACTGCTTTCATTGTATACTACCTAATATATGTATAGTGCAGTATTTTGATCTTATTGGTCGTTTCATGAAACACAGAAATTAATAAATCTTACGCTAAAAGGCCGATCGCTTTATACGTTCCATGAAACGTAGCGAATTACTTTAAGTGAATTTAAAATCCAAGTTTGCTGTTGATAAAATATAATATTTCATAAATGTATCGACTAAAAACATGCCAAACAGTTGAGTCAAAAAGCTTGAAATTTTGCAGAAATATTACTTACATAACGGTATCATCCACTATAAAATAAATAAAATAACTTTAAAATATAGCCGATTAAGGCACGAAACAGAGGTTTGCGATATAATCGAATTCCACGGGGAACAGCTAGTCTAATATGAAACCTTTGCATCTAAGAAAGTTGAAGCATCTATAATAACGAAATAATCGCCTTTATTTAAGTTCATATGAGTTGTTCTAGTTTTAGGGAAATGTGAAGATTAGCTCAGAATAGGGAAGACTGGAGCTGCGTGTCCAACCAGTCTTAGGACTGACGACCTTATGATGATGATAACATTAAGGTTAATCTTAGAAACGGCTGAACCGATTTTAATGAAACTTTACAAACAATAAATATATAAGGTTGTCAGGAGTGATCTAGGATATTTTATATTTGGTTGCAACAATTCTATATATTATAATCAGAAATTATTTCACGGACATGAAGTATTGAGTCAATGATAGTTACTACAGTGAATTTTATGCTTGGTTAAACGTTAAGAGAAAGTTGAGAGTCATTTATTTTATCGCATGGAATAATAACTGATTTATAAAATATGGAAATGCCAGAGAAACACTAAAAAGACGATTATACTTTTTTAAACTAAAGAAACGCCTTTACACGCTTCAACAAATCTNTTTTTAAATTTAATGAATAAAAATGAAACAATTTTTTTTTACTTTACTTTCATCTCGTAAACTTTTAGTAATAGCTATTACTTAAATAATTTAAAATATTAATTTTGCTAAAATAACATATAGCTGCTATTTACTTCGATTTTGTCTTGAGGGAATTAACGTGATTTTTTCTAATGAAAATGTGAAAAATGATTCTTAATTTGTAGAGGTACTGGAGTTATATTGCCATGTGCTACTTTATATACTTCTAAAATTTTCAGATTAGTTCCGGAGTTTAACTCCACACCATTTAAATCTGAAAAAAGTGTTAATTATTATTAATAAAAAACCAACAATTATTTATGAAACTGCAATCGAATCCTATTATGAAAGGACAATGACAATATTTTTGGTGGCTTTATAGTTTGTTATGAAATTCATGGTATGTAGATTGTTTAGGTTTGTAGATGGACACATATATCAGGGATGTAACCAAACAGGAATGTCTCCCCAAGTTTTGTTGTTGAGTACCTGAGTTGGCATTTTCGTGCCGAAATAGGCAAATTTATAGAATTCGACTTACTGTAGCTTCTACTTTTGACAGTGAATGACACTAAAAAGGTTTTGCCTGTTACAAGTACAATCAATCCTTGCAAAGTTAAAGTACTATTAAAGATTTGAAAATACGGCAAATAACCTTAAACCTGACGCTCATTCTAATTAAAATATTTGCAATTGTCGGTCACTTCCGGTTGTACCGGAAATCAACATCAATCAACTACGTTATTTTAAACGGAATGCTATATTTTTTGACATTTTTACATTCACCGAACCTTTTTAGATCGATTTTGATAGTACAGCTCTAACTGAAAAATTTCGAGATATTTCGATTTTTCTGAAAATTTTGAAAATTACATACCCATGCTGATAACGGACTATTCATCTAATTTGGAATAATTATGAATATTGGGTAATCAGCTATCTCGTATCTATCTCTATCTGGAATTGTACCGTCTTAAATGTGTTAAAAATTTACCGTCCAATGTATAAAATCTGTGCAGATTGATATAAATAACTGTAACATATATATACCCGTTTAAATAAATAAAAAACATACTAGAAAATTCGTTACACAGTATTTATTATTTCGTGTAATTGATTTGTAACTTTACCAAATTGTTACATCAAATAGTGATTACAATCTATATTTTTTCTAGCATTTGAGAATTGTAAGTTTTAATTTCCAGGTTATAACTTGAAACAAATACGTTGTTAAAGGAAAAGATGTTTCAACAAAACTGTTTATTCCTCGACAATTGTTTCGACCTCTAAAAGGTCATTTTCAAGAGTACAAAAAATGACCTTTTAGAGGTCGAAACAATTGTCGAGGAATAAACAGTTTTGTTAAAACATCTTTTCCTTTCTTTTCTTTTATTGAAAATGTTTCATCGAGAATACACCGTTGAAAGTTTAAATACGTTGTTAGTATCTTCCTATTTAACTGAATTTGCTTTTACTGAAGAAAAACAACAAATTGCAAAAAAAAAACAATAACCTTTTCTTTGGTAAACTGAAATGAGATCAGCGTCAACTCTACTTGTAAACGTTTATACCTTGCCAATGTCAGATGGCGTGAAGTGTTCTGATGTATAAAAAAAAGATTCTCATAAACTTACCTCTTCTCCTTCTTTTTCTGTGAACCTCAGGCTGTAGTTTATGTCGACCTTTTCCGAGATCTTCCGAAGACTCGATCATTCCCCCTGGGGGTCCGAGCATTTCATCGATAACAGCAGGGTTGTCGGAATCATAATGACAAACCACCTGACGAGGGACTAATAGATTTTTGTTCAAGTTTGGATATCTTGTTGTAGGATCAATCGTGTACGATTTGTAGTCTTTATTTAATTTGTCGGGAGTTGTTTGACCTAATAATCGATAAATTGATTCCCTTTCAGCGACAACTTCTAATGGATTCGAAATACCCGAGCCCCATGCTCTAATAGCCCAACAGGCATCCATGGATGAAAGAAAACCTCTAGCACAGCCCGAACCTGTCGGCCAAAACGGCTGCAAATTTTAATAGATCATCAATAGTCATAAAGAAGCGTAGAAATATTGTAAATTACACATGTTATATGCTAAGTACTAACCTCAAGTAAACTATCTCCTACGAGTTCCATCAACAGTCTGTATCCATTTCTTTCAACAACCCTTGAGGCATTTTCTGCTGCATAAATTGAGGTAAAATCGAACATAGCCACATCTGGTTCTCCATAGTAATTCACTGCGAATTGTAAATCGGGCAGTTGATAATTTGTACTGAAGTCGGCAGCCTCTCTAGCATAACTCATTAGCTTTTCTCTATTTACATTTTCAGGTGCAAGCAATTTAGCGGTATCCATAAAATCCTTAAATAAAAAAAAAACAAAAATAAATTTATAAATACTGAAATGCATAATTGTTTCCTTATTGATCCACACCTGCATTATTACACCCTTGTTTATGAGACTCTGCTTTCTAGCAGTCATAACGAAGTAATGAGTCTCGTCTTTGTAGTAGACGATATTCTCGAGATCAATTCCTGTTTCGGCTTTCAGATCCTTAAAAAACTTTTGATTGAATATATATGCCACACCGCTGATTTCTTGTACGCGTGCTTCTATTTCTGTTTTGTAGTTAATGAAATTTGCCGTTATTGCAATAGCCAGTTTACCTCGGAGCTCATTTCTTTGAAAACCTTGTAAAGTATTTCTTTTCCCATCAGCACCAATTATTACGTCAAATTCGTACTGGGATATAGGATGTTCGGAAGGTTTGAATTCTGCTCGCCAACCGATCTCTGTAACAGAAAATTTAAAATCCAGACACTACCAACGAATACAGTAACACTTACTGTCGCTGTCATTGGGTTCAACTAATTTTTCGAAGCTCACTTCGGTATGAACTTCGACGCCAAGAAGAAGCGCAACTTTTAACAAAATACATTGCAATTGTCTGATACTAATATGGTCGATAGCGCCTGCGCAAAATTTTCCGAAAAACTTTTTCGCTCCAAGACCTCGTAGGTCTTCGATTACGAAAGGCCACAAATGGAGGACGTTATTTCGCGACAGTCGATCACGCTTCTCTACAACTACCTATAATAAACAAAAAAAATCTGTTATAATAATATAATCAATTACATAAATTTATATATATGAAAGAAAGTCGTGTTAGTTAACTCAAGAACGGCTGAACCGATTTGGCTGAAAATTGGTGGGGAGGTAGATTATAACCAGGAGACGGACATAGGATACTTTTTATCCCGTTCCCGTGGGGGGATGAGTGGTGATGAGGAGTTGCAATGTTTAAATGAAACATATATTATTTGTTGTCAGATTTCTGAAAGACCTATCTCGACATTTTAAAAAATTCCAAAGGGCGGGGGTAAAAAGGTGTTGCAATTTTTGTTTGGGACATACTGTATTTGTGGTTGAATTTACTTGAAATTTGGTATATATGCTGTTTTTGATATTATTAATCTAATGAATAGAGGTTGCAACGTTTCCATGGGGTATATTTTATTTGTACTCGAATTTACTCGAAGGTTGCTCATTGTTGAAATTAAGCAAATACATGTTTTGGCAATTTTTAAAAATCAACCCTTAAGGATGAAATGTTGTTGCTACGTTTGTATTTGAAATCTAAGATGGCGACATTACATAAAATTAAAACGTTGTAAGAGTGAATTGGGAATTAAAAAGTTTTATGGAGAAACAATATTAATTTCTGAGAGCGAAGCAGCGGGGAAAAGCTAGTAATATAATATATCTGAGATGATGATTTAAAAAAAAAAACACTTACAACTTTAGCTCCTAATAGTTGAGCATCGATCGCTGTCCTAAGACCACAAGGCCCCGCACCAATAATAAGTACTCTAGTTCCAGGACAGATTTTACTTCCACCATAACATTTGTGATTGGCCCTGGCATCAAATTTTTTCCACAGTGCCTTTGCTTTCCAGGACGTCAAATAAGACTTCAGCTTTGGATAGAAAAGAGGTAGGATATTTGGCCTGAGATGTAACAAATCGCAAATGTGTCGGTAAGTGCCCAAAATTGTTTTGAGGGTGTTTGCGCGTATAAAATGTTCGAATGCATCGCAAGCAGTTGCAGCGTCTATAGTTGATACAGGTCTACCAATATGCTGTTGCTGTTGAGAAGCGTTGTGATGATTATTGTTAACAATGTGATGTGGATGGGAACGCGTTGAAGCTAAGCGACGATCCATATTGAGCAATCAGAAGGGATGTGGTAAATAACGCAGCAATTGTGAAGACTGAACATTTGGACAAATTCTCTGTAACAGAAAAAACAAATTTTAATTTACTATTTTTCACATTCAATTTCGATGTATTGTTATTCGGATTCGAAATAATAATGTACAAAATGATTTTGTGGCGGATCGACTTTGCAATGCAAAATTTGCATCATGAAAACTATTGAGAAGTTTAGCGATTCATTTGTAATTTTCGGTTGATTACTAAGGTATTTTTTATCGTTTATGACGTTAATTATATATCCCATTGTAAGTTTAAAAAATGTGATTTTCATTTTGATGGATATAGCTCGTAATGAAATTAGAAACATTAGAGATGTTTAATTATGGAAGACACGTAGACAGTCAGAAGCAGGCGAATAAATGATCAAATGAGGATTCCACTATTATTTTTAAGTTTGTTTATGCATTACAATAGTCCACGTAGTCTTACCATAATTTAAATTTGTGTAAAGAAATTTATGAAATTGTATGTGGTTACGACCAAAATAATACTTAAAAGAGCAGGTGAATCATGTGGTAGGTGGTTACTATTTTTCTGTTGTGGTTGTGCAATTCGCTATTAGTTATTTATTTCACTGATAGATGTGGTTCGATTTCTATAAGTAACTCAATTTATTTAACAAATGTTACTTTATTTCTTGTAAGGGCAGATTATATGTAAATAGTAAACAAAAATTCTTTATAAAGCGAAACCAAATATATTTCGAGAGGGCTGAATAAAAATGATCACTACATATACTTAGATATTGTAGCGACCACGAGCGTGATTGTGTGCGATCGGGCATACGTGTGTGTGAGCGGCTTATTGATTCGCCGACTAGCCGCGGGCGCTTTTCTTCATGTGCGCCGTATCTTTAAACGTGTGTGTCGTACCTGCGTTCCGAGAAGGCAATTAAACCGTTCAAAGAAAACGAGACTTCTCTGGACGGCTGGAGAACGTTCCCGAAAGGAGGCAAGGGAGTATAAAAAGGAAGAGACGATCGCCGAAGGAGAGTAGAAATAAATTGACCCTTGCAGAGGTCAATCAAGAGATAAATTGACAGTGATAGAAGTGAAATAAATAGAACAGTGAATAGTAACAGCAGTGTAAATAAATAGAATAATTACCTAAGTTTAGTAATAATTTAATAGTGTTTTTAAGTTTAATAGTAATTAGTGTAAATAAATAGTTTTTGTCATTGTGAATCTTAAAATTTAATTTGTTAAACCCACGAACATTGCAATATAATAAATTAATGGTCCACACGAAAACGTAATGTGGTACCTAAGTAAATAAAATTTGTTAAGATGAGAATTCATTTACAATATTGAAAACTTGATTAAGAATCAATTGCCAATTTGAAATTTTAGATGAAAACAACAAATATTGTTTCAAGAGCTTTATTATTGTACAGACTACAATATTGTCTCACCACCTGTGGCATGGTCCAATAATAGTAATAATCATAAAGCTCTTGAAACCATATTTTCTAAATGTATGGATAAGTTTCAACGATTGCAAGTTTTCACCATAAATATTTTAAATTTTACAATTAACTGAAATATTAAAGATGCCTTTTGAAGGTCAAACTATATTTTTTCTTAAAAACGCTTAAGTTAATATTCTACATGTTCAATCAGGTCCCTACTTATTTTCACCTAATAAATACTAATAAAAGAAGTATTTAATGCATTCATTTTAGAATTGAAATTGATTTAGCTTTAGAGTAATAAAATTGTTTCAATAATAAATGACTTATATATGTATTATATATATATATATTTTAATATTGTACTTAATAAAAGCACTTAAAAAAGATAAATAAATTACCTACCCTTCATAAAAAATAAAACAAACAAACAATGAATAATCGCACTTCGTTGAGGTACGCACTGTACTGTGTACAAACACATACTGCAGTGCTTTTTGTCTAACCAACGAAGGAATATTGTTGCAAGTGTTAACAATATAATAGCAATGCATTTAAGATTCCTTAAGAAGGAGTAATAGAACGGACGCGTTGAGCTATCAAAACAATAGAGTAAGAACCTTGTTGAATTTAAATTAACCGCTTTGCTTTTAACAATAAACGGGCGGAAAAGAGAGGTGTATAACCAGTAAAAGACAGAGAATGCATGTTTTTTAACACACAGAGCACACATTACATCAAGATACTTTATACGCCTGAAGTATTGCTACTTTTATTTTTATAAATATTCACAGTTTGCTAATTTTGAGATTTTAATTACAATTTCTGTATTAATTTAATTCAATACCTACAGTACCCTAATTTTAATGCAAAAATCAATGAGTTTTCAAGTACATTATAGTATATGTTAGACTCAATTGCCGAATTCGCCTATTGGCCGAAATAAACACTCAGTTCTCGATATGATCAAAACCAAACGATCGGTTGCCGAAAATACGTTCTATTTCGGAATCTGTTTAAACTGATTTATTATACATATACATATATCTGAAAGAATAGTTACAGGTAATGGGTTTTGGAGAAAATGTACATTAGAAATTAGTTTCAGGTCAATAATATTTTCATTTTTTTATAATGTGCTAGTGTATTTACGCAATTTTTTTTCCTACAGTTGTTTCAAAATGAATTTATAACTGCGGAAGATATTCCATCAATGGCATGTTCAATCAGGCAAATTGCTGCTAAGGATTCATAAAATGTGATTACAAGAAACAATATCAAAGTAAAAAGTGCAAATGTGTTTCGTGCAATGTCAAGTGTAACAGTAAGTCTCATGCTGGTTCTTCCTGTTGCAATAAATTGATACCTAATGTCAAAATTTTTATTCGAGTTGTAAGCTGTTTCATAGAAATGAATATTGCTTTTCTTGATAAGTAGCATTTCTGTAATTTCATTCGAGGTTTGAGCATTACCGAATTCATTAAAACTATAAACGACCATCTACCCAAATACTTATGTTAATATATACCCTAGGTTTTCGCTCCCCGCTATCATGAAACTGACCATTAGCCTTTGTGATCCCATTAGATATTAAATTGCCAAAATAAGGGGCTATTCACTAATTTCTTTTTTCTTTCCAATTTCATAGGGGTTTTGAAGGTTAGGTTATGGTATGTGTAAGTTGCCCTAACTAACTAACTAATTACAATATATAGGTTCATCATCATCATAAGGTCATTAGTCCTAAAACTGGTTGGACACGTATCTCCACTCTTTCCTATTCTAAGCTAATCTTCGCATTTCCCTAAAACTAGAACAGCCCACATCTTTAACTATTTGCGAACAGTAATCTAACCTAGGTCTACCTCTAATCCTCCTAACTCATGTTTCTGCCTCTAATATGTCTCTGACTAGACCCTCATGTCTGAGAAGGTGTCCTACCAACCTATCTCGCCTATTTCTTATTGACTTTCATAAACTCCTCTGTTCTCCTACTCTTTCTAACACCTCTTCATTTCTAACCTTCTCTATCCATGGTATCCTCACCATTCGTCTGTAACACTTCATTTGGAACGCTTCTAACCTTTTCTTTTCCGTCGCGCCCACTGTCCATGTTTCGCACCCGTACAGCGCCGTGTTCCAATACATTTAACAACCTTGTTTGAATTTCTAATATATAAGTTATATTATCAATATAAGATTGCGTGTACTTTAAAAAACCGTTGAGAAAATTTCGTAAAATAGTGGACAACGCACGATCGTTACGAATTCAAATATAACTTAAAAAAATATTGTTTTATTCAGTTTGCTTCTGCATATCTACTGTTAATTTCATTGTCAATTTTATGATAAATGACCTTGTCAAACCTCATTCTTAATATTTTATTACTTGAGTGGCGTAACTGGAGTTAATGAACCCCACAGTTTGACACATTCCTATGCCAAAAAGTACCAATAAACTGGTAAAAATTAAACACACTCTAGCCTGGAGCTGCTCAGGACGGCGTTTGTCTATTTATCGATATGATATGATTCCACTTCCCGCCACGGTCAGTAGTAATACTAGGTAAAACCTTAATGATAGTATTATTCCCAGTACAAGTTACGGTAGGAAAAGACAATACGAACGAAGCGAGTGTTGTCGTCGTCACGTATTTCCTTTTGTTTGTACATCGCATTGTAATCTCAACTACTTATATAATAGGTATTTCTTAGGGGCGGAATCGTATCCTGTCCCTGTTTATGCCACTGTATTACGTAAAAAATTTTGTATTGGTTTGCACTATTAACATTTTTTTAAGTGCACAACTGAGGTAAAGCATAAATAACTATATATAAACAATTATGCTATATAATAAATGTCAATACCTAGGCCAATATTGTGTATAAAATGTCAGTTCCGTCTTTTACAACGCCTAAAAACATTTGATTACTGATGTACTCACAATCAGTTAAATCGCATTCGTACGTGTTCCAATAATTCCAATTTAAATGCAGACATACCAGTAACATGGTAACCTCTTTAATCTCACTTCATTTTCGTATTCTATTCATGACAGTGAAAAAGGCAATTACTTACCGTTAATTTATGATTAACTTAATATTTTGGTAAGAGTTTGGATTCAATATTTCTGATGTTCAAAAAGCATATTTGTTTCATGAAATATTTATAAATTTTACTAATGTATTATTTCCTCAATACTTAATTGCTATGCTTTGCCAAACTTTATTTTCATTGGACTTAAATTTGGTACTAAGCGGATTGCTATGAAATGATTTTTCATCAAGTCATCGTATGAGTAAAAATGCATAATTCGGCGAATAAACCTGTGGAATATACTTTTTCAACCACATCAATCTAAAAATATCGTCTGCTTTTCCAAAAAGTTTCCTAAACTACGGAACTCAATTCTCAAAATCTTTTAAACAAAAATCATCCCACAAAATCTCTAAATTGCATTTATTGTACTTATTAAAATATTTTATTATTTATATAAAAAAATGGCTGAAGGCATACTAATTTCTTCTATTCCACGTCATATTTTCCAAAAGATGATGCCGCCGTTTGTGATTGCATGTACCTGTCCTGTAACAGAAAATCTGACACGAAGAAAATGCAAAAGGAAAATTTATCTAAATATAAAAGCGATATTTACAATTTATCCCACTAGCCCGTTGCTTCGTAAGCGCAAATAACAAAAACTTCAATTTTCAACCCGAATTTGTAAAAGTAAAATCCCAGCAGAAATATGCTTACTCGGTATTTTAGTTGATATTACGAATTAAATTGTAATAATTGATAAACTTGAAATAATTTTAAAAAAAGCATGTCAAAATTGAGATTATTACAAGTTATCTAATAAATTCTACTATTTCTGCGGCAAATTCAGTCATTTACAATTGAAAAATGTAGTTTCCTCCGTGGATTCGCCACTACTGTATACAAAAACATGTACNAGTAATCTAATCTAGGTCTACCTCTACCCCTCCTAACTCCTGTTTCTGCCTCTAATATGTCTCTGACTAGACCTTCATGCCTAAGAAGGTGACCTACCAACCTATCTCGCCTATTTTTTATTGACTTCCACAGTCCTCTGTTTTCCTATTCTTTCTAATACCTCTCCATTTCTAACCTTCTCTATCCATGGTATCTTAATCATTCGCCGGTAACACCACATTTCGAACGCTTCTAACCTTTTCTTTTGCACCCACCGTCCATGTTTCTCACCCGTATAGCATCGTCCTCTAAACATACGCCTTTGACAATCTTTTTCGAATTTCTAAATTAATTATTTGTGTGAGAAGATAAAAATTCTGCAATTGCAATTGCATTCCCTAGAATTTAAGCTTTACAGTACAGTGAGTGGTAATCCGCTATTTATGATTTAAACAATAAAATGCATACAATATTTTAATGCTTCGCAATTGTTAACCATTTTATGAAAAGATCTAGGCATATATCTGTAGATAACAATTTTTGTTTTATCAACTCAATTGTTAATAGTTCAATTCAAATTTCTGGTTTTGGATGTAACAAAAGCAATTCAAAATAAACGAACTCACTTGAAAATTAAAACAACTGCTTGGACCCTTAAAACATCTCGAAATATCTTTTTCATAATAAAAAATAGTCTACTTTTAATAGATTCACCTTTACGTTCTCGACTTCAAACAGTTAATTTTTGTTGTCATTCTTAAAATAGAACACTAATAGCAATGTACGTACCCTTATTATCAATGTGCAAACGTTCAGTTTGAGATATTCACTTCAAGTCGTTAAAATAATGTGAATCAGATACAATACTTACAATGATTGATTTCCTTATTCTATTAAAAATACGATTTACCTACTAGGTGAGTAAACATGATTATAATTGTGATTAATTCAAAATGAGTCTGTAAATCTAGTATTAATACTAATTATAAAACTTACATTAGATATAGATACGATTTTAATTTCTTTTGACGTAGATCGAGACTTTGTTTTCTAATAAGAGCACACAAATTCACTAAATATAAATATCAAATCACTTTCACAGCGCTAGCTTTTGACACTAACTCGCCTTTTCGTCTGCATGATTCACATGTCTACTTGGCCATAATCCAAATATTGATACGACAAAGACGTAAAACGAGGGGTTTTACCTACGTAACCAATCTTTTTGAAAATTTAAATTTAGCCACAATTGCTGTACGCACGCAATCAAAGTGTTGCAGTTTGCTTATCATAATGGAACACTTAAATAATAAAAAACTAAATTGCCAATAAAATCGCAACTTAATAAGAAGGGACGTGGGAAATAATAGAAGTGATTATCTACATATAATCTACATACAGATGTATGTATTAAATTATTTGAATTACGTACCTGCTGCAAACTGCATCTACTGCAAGTTGTGCAAGAACAGCGAGACCCACAAAACGACAAAATTGCACTGAATCAAGAACTTATCTATATAAATAAAAATAAATCGCTAAATGAGTCACTAAGCACAAAACTCGAGAACAGCAGGACTAATTTCGATCATTTTTTTTTTAATGTTCCTTGAAGTCCGAGGAAGGTTCTTATGAAGAGAAAAATAGAAAAATTGCCCAGAAAAACGTAAAAACCAAATTCAAACTTTACTGTGTGCTCAAACCGATTTGACTGATTTATTTTTTGTTGTATTTGTAATTGACAGGACAAGGTTTGTATGAAAGAAAATTTTTGGAAAATATGCGGGAAAACCCGGAAATTTGGATAATATTTTTATACCTTCTTGTTATAAATTTTGACATTTTTGTTTGTGGTCAGATTTACTTGAAATTTGGTCTTAATGTTCTCTCATTTAATTAACGAAACACCTATATCGGCATTTTAAAAAATTCAACCTGCAAAGGGGGTGGTAAAAAGGGGTTACAATTTTTGTTTGGGAGGTATTTTATTTGTAGTCGGATTTACTCGAAGGTTGCTCATTGTTGAAATTAAGCAAATACGTGTTTTGGCAATTTTTAAAAATCAACCCTTAATGATGAAATGTTGTGACATTTGTATTTGAAATCTAAGATGACATTATATAAGCTTGAAAAATGTTTGGGGTGAATTGGGAGTTAAAAGGTTTTATGGAGAAACAATATCAATTTCTGCGGGCAAAGCCAAGATCTACTTGACAATAATGATAACGGATTTATATTTGTGACAAAATATTTCTTATTTCGAAGGAAACGTAAAATATCTATTGCATTTCATGAATAATATATCTCCTATTTGGTCATCTCGATTGTTCACTCAGCCTGTAACGAATCTTCAGTATGGTTGTCATTTTATCCGAACGGCAAATGAACTACTGATAAGAACTAACAAGTTCGAAATCGTGATCAACATACTTAGCCAACGGTGTATTATCTACAGCTCATTTGTGGTTACTTATTAATTTATCTCTAACATGTAGCTTTGGAAGGAACAGTAGGGATATAAAGCAGAGGATAGCGCACGGTCGTGTCGCCATTAATAAAAAGAAGTCACTTCTATGCTCGCGAACGGTTAATTTAGAAATTCGAAAAAGATTGTTAAAGGTGTATGTTTGGAGCGCGGCTTTGTACGGGCGCGAAACATGGACAGTGGGAGCGGCGGAAAAGAAAAGGTTAGAAGCGTTCGAAATGTGGTGTTATAGGCGGATGATGAGGATATCGTGGGTAGAAAAGGTTAGAAATGAAGAGGTATTGGAAAGAATAGGAGAACAGAGGACTCTATGGAAGTCAATAAAAAATAGGCGAGATAGGTTGGTAGGACACCTTCTCAGGCATGAAGGTCTAGTCAGAGACATATTAGAGGCAGAAACAGGAGTTAGGAGGGGTAGAGGTAGACCTAGATTAGATTACTGTTCGCAAATAGTTAAGGATGTGGGCTGTTCTAGTTTTAGGGAAATGCGAAGTTTAGCTCAGGATAGGAAAGAGTGGAGGTACGTGTCCAACCAGTCTTAGGACTGACGACCTTATGATGATGATGTAGCTTTGGTTTGATCGTTATTTTGTCAAAACTGTAACGTGCCGATGGGAACTACCAAGTTCGAAAATCGCGATCGACGTCGTATGATTTTGATAGAATTTTGACAAAGAACGAATTTTTTATTTAAATAAAACTACTCTTCAATTTGAGTGTTTCTTAGCATTTACTATTCTGACATCGATACGCAGTTTTGTAATTTTTACCGAGCGGCATGGTTTAGACATCTAGAGGCTTAAACCATTACTTGGCTTTCGGAAGGGTACAGGTTTTCCGAGAATATTTCACTCTCTTTTGTCTTCATTTCGTTCGTCTCATCATTCTCAAACACAACCACCACCACCCACGCATCCCCACGATTCCTAAATGAAGATGTAGGTCTTCCGCCCTGCCCTCTAGCGTAGACCGATGGGACTGCCTGCCCACCAGTATGACATTTTGTTCGATTTTTGTATATTAAATGGTAATAAATGCAACCGTTTGGTTTTGTTAGCTTATTTTATTAGTCTAACAACATCTAACACATCTTCAGAATGTAATACAATTGAGCATTTTGAAGGCCACCCGAAATTTTATAAATAAAATTTAAAGAGCATAATATTATGGAAATATAATTTGAAGCTGTTTTTCTTCCAAAAACCATGTGATTTTAATACAACACAAATTGTGGAATATTTTCAATGACTCACTAATTATTATAAAATTTTACTGTTAGCATTCACTGTGTCATTGTAGGCTTATCTGATATATCTAAACCATAAATTAATAAGATTATTTATTTGCAATGCTCATGATTTCATATGCTGATGAGAAATAGCCAAAAAGTTAATGTTGGGACTCTTGATGTTCCTTTTTACTTATACAAGACGAAAAAAAGTTTCTCGTCCATCGAGACTTCTACGTATAAATTTACATATACGTAGGCTTCGCGACCCCCTGGTTGAGAGACGACGTAAGGTATTACTGACGATAGGTAACGTTGCAGTATTCAGTTGCGGCGTACACTCGTACCGCTATAACTTCTTTAATTGCCGTAAATGATGACATTATTGTTTGAAGAAACAGCAACTGCTAGTTATTAGAAAAACACTAACATATACCTTTCTTTTAAATTCAATAATTATTACAAACAAAGATAGTGCCTTCCAAAACAAAACAAAATAAAATAATTCCATTACCTACATGTTTCTACTATTATAAAGTTTTAACTTTTTGTTACTTTTTGAACAATTTTTCTTACGGTTTAGCATATTTATGTAGATAGTATTAGATGATATGTATGTTGTTTTTATCATTGAGAAATTTTATGGTTAGCCAAGTTTTAATATTTACGGTCGATAATCCGCAAACACTCAGTGTTCGGAACAAATGCCGACATGAAGTAGTTAATGTACTCAGAATGCAAATTGCGCAATGAAGTGGGCTGATTGTGACAGCGCATTTTTTTATTTTTGACCCGGTAATGTGAACGAACTTTTAAGTAAGTCTCTTTAAACAGTTCCAAAAAAACTAATTGCCAATACAGTTACGGTACAAAACAGACATTAGCTGCGTACCGCTTAAAAATGTGCAATAAAAAAACAAAACACGTGTAACTAACTATTGTATGTTTCTGTTAATTACTCATTTTACATGACTCTAAAACAAAAATTGTAACTAAAATTCACTTTTAATTTAAACAAGAAAATACATTTCCATTTTAATGTTTATTAGCACTCTATATGCAGGAAAAAGGTACCCCCTATCAGCATACACTTACGAGACCGATTTTTCATAGTTTAGAATAGAATTATTTAAATCAAAAGNTTTTACCTTGGAAAATTCCGACGGAGCGTTGAAAACACAAAATCGTGTAGCTGTGCCAAATTTCACAAAAACATAAAAAAAACATCAGCATACACTTACGAGACCGATTTTTCATAGTTTAGAATAGAATTATTTAAATCAAAAGGATATATACTAGCAGATGTCCTTTCACATATTCTGTACACCCTTTCTTCTTCCTTCACCTAAATATTTACACCCTCTACTCTTATTTCCCAATCTAAACCTTAATATTGCATCAATATCTTTCATCTCCTTCATATATTTTGTCACCAAGTCCCCCTGACAATGTTTCCATAGCAAAGCCTTCATACATTCCACATATCTCGACTTACTCATTTTGCTCATATCATCCCCTCCTTATCGTCTTTCTATTTCTACTCTCGCCACTTCTCTTGTATTCGCTCCCGTATCAACCCGTTCACATAGTTATTCCTAATTCAGCTTTAAATTCTTTAAAGCTTCATCCCTTTACCTATCTATTTCTTGTCCTAATTTTTAGAACGCTCTTCCTCTATACTTCCTTTCTTATATCCCCATTTCCCTAACTTTTCTAGTATCATCTTATATTTAGCAACCCTTTTTATAGTTTTCTCAATCATCTTTCCACATTTTATTTCTTTCCTAACATAATCTTACGTACTTCTGTTCAGTGCTTGTAAAAGGTTTAATTGGAAGATTTTCAACGGCAATTTTTTTATTATAAACTCAAAGATGTAAGATTATTCGTCTAAAGGGATGACAACCCCTTCAAGAAGTTTAAATAGCACGGGAAGTTAAGTGATACATCTTATTTTTATAATCATGCTGTCGTTTTTTTGTTTTCCGCCATACATGGTTAATGTGAAGATCCAGTTGGAAACGTAGGTACAATTAAGTAAAAAAAAAATTTAAATAAGTTTTAAATTGAATGCCAATGGAGTTACATCTGGCGGACTGTAGGGGCCTTATACCAATCCAGTGTTTGTTGTTTCAAAAAAAAAAATGAAAAAATACTCCATTCTCTGTATTGTGACAGACATTTTCAAGAATCTTCACAACTGCGAAAGTACATATGTTTTTTCATCCGTCAAATCATGCGCTAGAAAAAATGGACCAACAAAACTATTTCCTAAAATCTCAGCCCATGCAATCAACATTTCTGGAGATTGCGAATGTTGTTCCCTCATAATAAGAATTCAAATCACACCAGTCTTAGGACTGACGACCTTATGATGATGA
>NW_020442467.1:2870333-2872833 GCF_000699045.2 Agrilus planipennis
TTCTCAAATACAATGCGTAAACAAAATATCCTTGCTTACGTGCCAAATCGGATGCGTATTGCTTTACTACGCAGTGGACCAGCGTGCATAACTAAGTGGCATTCAGAAACGATTGGTGTTTGAATAGAGTTTAATGTTGCGGCACGAGATAATGTAAACACACAAAGATTAACTTTATTACTATTAAGTACAAGATCAATAAAATTTTAATATTGTACCAATTATGTTCATGTCCATTGTTCTGTCGAATCGTGTCAACTTCTCTTTGGTTCTCATTAGCACGCTGTGGTTAGCTAGCTCGACCAACCTATTATCGGTTTTCTTTTTTTTTTTTTATCACGGTAATCCATACGCCAGTTAAGTATGCCAGGGGTTAATGTGTAAGTACAGACAGGGTAATGAACGCCATCTGTAGAAATTGGTATCAGGCGTTTCGATCCCCCAACAAAATGTCCTCGACAAAAAATCCCTAACTAAATATCCCCGGACAAAATATTCCTAGGACAGAATATGAATTATTCTATATTTTATTCAATAAATTTACATATTTTCTCTTAATTTGTGGTAGTTTTTTTTTCTGTTGCTGAAATACTTGTTGTCGGGATATTTTGTCGGTTTTTTTTGTTGGGGGATCAAATATCATGAAACTGCAGAAATGTGCTACTTATTTTGGATTATGTTCCGGGTAAGTATTACGTCTAAAATAATCACTCGTTTTTGAATACGTTTTCTGTTAAAAAAGGTATGTATATATCCCTCCGCCTAGTTTAAAATTAAGTGAGGTTAGGTTATGTTGTATTTTATAAACACCATGAATTTTATTGATCAAAGTAATCAACTTGCCTATAGTTGTAGGTAATAAGTGAGTGAACAAAGACTTATTAAGTTATTGTAAATTAACTAACCTTCCATTTATAGAGAATAGCTACAACCAAAAAGTACAACTTATACTTAGAAATTCAAGTTTATATTTTGGAATTTTAGAATAATCAAAATATTAAAAGTAGAAACGCTGTGCAATCTGTAATTAATGTAATATCGTACAAGTAATATCTGAAGCACATTTACGTAATGTACAAATGTGTAATATGAAGATTAAATTTCCTGAGTGCTTGAAAATTTGGGTCAATTTTACCTTGGAAAATTCCGACGGAGCGTTGAAAACACAAAATCGTGTAGCTGTGCCAAATTTCACAAAAACATAAAAAAAACAAAGTTCCTTGACTCTTTTTTCCGACATCTGGTTAAAAAATATTGAAGTTTTAATCTATTAATTAAACCATCCTACGATTATTCAACATACATTATATATTTTGTAACTACATCACGCTATTTTCGTCTGTATAAACTAAATAGAAACTAAACAATGTTATTTATTTAGATTTATACTTTCTAGTTCAGTTTCCATGTATACAAAAGAATGTAATAAACAAATATGAATAATACAGTTAGAAATTGCGTAAAACAATAAAAATTAATCATTTGCAACGGTTTAAATAACCACGGTATTAACAGGTAAGTTACATCGCAAAAAAGTATTTCCGCGTTCTAAAATAGCTACGCTGAAAATAAAAAGAATACAAAAAGAAACACGAAATCTAGATTATCCAACCTTAATTTTAAACCGTAACGATGGTATGAAAAAATAGGTAGTTTAATCTAGGTAAGTTATAATATGAAGATTAAATTAAGTTTTAAGAAATCAATAATTAGTTAAAATTATTCTGCATTAGTTTTTTTACTAAAATATATACATAGCAAAACGGATGGGTTCGTCCATTCATTTCTTAGTAATAAACATTTTTATCATACGCGGATGTATGAAAATTGGTACAGGCGGGATGTAATTAGTAATCGTATTCATTTTAATTTTTCTCAATTTTTATAAGGGATATTTCAAAAGTCATTACCGAAAATGCTTTTAAAACATTAATTTATGATAAATTCAATACTAAACTTTATAAGAAAACTATAAAAAGTTGGTAGATGAAGTTTTATATGTACGCGCTTAACAACAATCTCTATTTTACAAACCATGAACAAGTATGTGGCAACGCCGCAAATTGTCGGCCATGCGGGTCTACTTGAGACTTCACGACTAGCATGCCATAACATTACTATACCTAATTGAATAGTGAATTTTGCAAACGATACGTAAAATACACGGAAAATAATAAAAAAAAGTTGGTATATTGTGTATATTTAAACACATAAGTTAGAAATTTGTCGGAAATAATGACCAGTAGAAGGTAAATCGTTATTGCCAGTGTTAAATGGAGTTACAACAAAATCAGAAGACAAATATTATAAATATATCTTTTAGATGGTAATTTCAACAATTCCCTTATAACATCATATCGACAAGGAGAAGTTGTATACATATAATATAAAAGACACAATAATAATAGTAGCAGATGTATACAGCCTTCTTTTTAAAAGAAATTAATTTAGTAGATCTGCAATAATTTCAAGTTGGTTTACATTTTCAAAATTTTGCTCT
>NW_020442467.1:2873245-2878514 GCF_000699045.2 Agrilus planipennis
AGCGTAAAAATTTGAGAAGAGGCGCGCGAATTTTAAAATTTAAAAACCCAGGACGCTGCTTAAAAACTATTCAGGTAGACCCAGGACACTACAAAAACTAGGACATGTCCTGGGAAAACAGGACGGTTGGCAACTCTACACAAAACAAGTGCTTTATTCATTTAAAGTTTAAATTAGCACAAGCCAACAATATAAACAGTTTTTAATAGAAAAAAATTGATTTTCACATAGAACATGCAAATATGAATAAGCTCGTGGAAGTCCCGGCATACGTGCATCGTTCTCGTAACTCTTGGTAGACCCGCTAGCAATGTTGCCAAATTTCCTACTCACGACTTGTTAGATAGAGGCGGCTGTGGTACTTCATTACATATTTATTTAATCGTTAAATACATTATATGGATAATTGTGTATTTATTTGAACAATATTATCATTTATGTATTAAATATCATTTTTAAGTTCTGTCCCTCGGGTCAATAAACAGCGGGGAAAGTCGAGACCAAAGGCACTGGTTCCAATACCACTAGTGGCGCTCACTAACTGGCAACGAACTAGTTTTCAACAACTACTTCCCCAATACGAACTAGCTCTTCGAACTAGTTCGTGAACTGTTCCTAACTAAACCTAACTGAACCTACAATTACTCGTTTAAAGTTTATAAGAAAGAGATCCCTCTGTCATAAATACAGTTTCTTCTTCTTTTGCATTGTACGAAATAGTTCGTATAATTGGCCGAAAAGAATCGTTCTTTTTAAAATAGTACGTTCTCGAATGACCCATTATTAACTGGCAGCCCGTTGCTAACTTCCGTTTAAACTTCCATTAGCTGTGCGCGCGCAACTTCCGATTCATGTTAAAATTTTACAGTCAACGCGTTAAAAGAAGTGTAATTCAGATTTTCTTAAAGAAATTAGTAATTTTTTATATTAAAGTAATTTTTAAAGTTCCAAAGAAAGTATAGTAGTAGCATACAAGAAAATTGTAGCGATAACATTAACGTGCAGATTAGAAATCAGATCCTCACGATATCTAGACGATACAATAGATTATTTAAAATACTGATCTCGAAAAATCTCTCGAGTAACGGTATCATATTCATATCATCAAAGACAATATCGTATCGTATCGAGAATGTCCAAAAATCTAAAATATGGCTAACGATGTTTTGAGTTTGTTAGCCACGTCTACCCATGTCGAACATTCTTTTTTAGACGAATTAACGGTAATGGCAACCAGATCATCTTCTAATCCTTAAAAGTATCGCTTTCAATCAATCAATCAACCAATATAATTTTCAGGAGAAAATATCTGGACTCCAATTTCATAATATAAACATCACTAGATGTTTTAATGGCTGTATTTTTCATATGAAAAGTTAATAGTGTTTCTTGAACTAATTGAACTTTTAATAAGTACTGTTCATCATCATAAGGTCGCCAGTCTCAGGACTGTTCCGACATCTGGTTAAAAAATATTGAAGTTTTAATCTATTAATTAAACCATCCTACGATTATTCAACATACATTATATATTTTGTAACTACATCACGCTATTTTCGTCTGTATAAACTAAATAGAAACTAAACAATGTTATTTATTTAGATTTATACTTTCTAGTTCAGTTTCCATGTATACAAAAGAATGTAATAAACAAATATGAATAATACAGTTAGAAATTGCGTAAAACAATAAAAATTAATCATTTGCAACGGTTTAAATAACCACGGTATTAACAGGTAAGTTACATCGCAAAAAAGTATTTCCGCGTTCTAAAATAGCTACGCTGAAAATAAAAAGAATACAAAAAGAAACACGAAATCTAGATTATCCAACCTTAATTTTAAACCGTAACGATGGTATGAAAAAATAGGTAGTTTAATCTAGGTAAGTTATAATATGAAGATTAAATTAAGTTTTAAGAAATCAATAATTAGTTAAAATTATTCTGCATTAGTTTTTTTACTAAAATATATACATAGCAAAACGGATGGGTTCGTCCATTCATTTCTTAGTAATAAACATTTTTATCATACGCGGATGTATGAAAATTGGTACAGGCGGGATGTAATTAGTAATCGTATTCATTTTAATTTTTCTCAATTTTTATAAGGGATATTTCAAAAGTCATTACCGAAAATGCTTTTAAAACATTAATTTATGATAAATTCAATACTAAACTTTATAAGAAAACTATAAAAAGTTGGTAGATGAAGTTTTATATGTACGCGCTTAACAACAATCTCTATTTTACAAACCATGAACAAGTATGTGGCAACGCCGCAAATTGTCGGCCATGCGGGTCTACTTGAGACTTCACGACTAGCATGCCATAACATTACTATACCTAATTGAATAGTGAATTTTGCAAACGATACGTAAAATACACGGAAAATAATAAAAAAAAGTTGGTATATTGTGTATATTTAAACACATAAGTTAGAAATTTGTCGGAAATAATGACCAGTAGAAGGTAAATCGTTATTGCCAGTGTTAAATGGAGTTACAACAAAATCAGAAGACAAATATTATAAATATATCTTTTAGATGGTAANTTTTTATGGGGGTGAGACCGCCACGAACTTTTTATGGTACAGTGGTGGGGGAGACCTCCTCTTTCAATCCCACCCACCCCTATCCTCTTAGGGGTGGGGGCCATCATCTAGACATTTTCCAAAATTTCTTTTATTGTGTAATGATGCAAATATAGTATTTAAATTACGGTACGCTATAACGGTAACCAATACAACAAGTAGAGACAAAAATTAGATGGCATAAAGATTACAAAAAATTAATCTCTTCAACCATAATTTTTGCCCTTGAACACTTAGAGCCCCAGTGCACCGTATCACCTAGCCCTATGATAGCGATTGATTGATTCTGATCGTACGAAACCTTAAAGCTAAAAATAAAAATCATTCATTTTTTCTCAGAAATTTTGTAATACATATTAACAGGGGCGGATAGAGAATTTTTGGGGGCCTGCGCTAATACTGTTTATGGGCTTCTCTAATTATTCAACTAATTGCCATTTTGTCAAAAACTATTGTATATATAATGATGCAGGAATACAGTATAGGAAAAAATAAGCCAATAAAATATTTTAACACAGTTCTAACAATAACAAAGTCAATTTGCCACTTTCACGACGAGAATTGCGTCAGGCGATGATCGACAAGAAGCCCCCGTAATAGACACACACACGTGTGAGAATACACCGACCAAAAATAAGCGACGGGGAATTCCCCGTTCCGTTCGATAGACGCGCACACGGGTTGATGGATCGCAGGGTTGCCAATAGGATTATTTTCAATTTTAGATATTTTTTTCTTCACAATATCGTCTATTGTTTTCAATGAACGCTGAGAACCTTTTGTATCCACAGGTCCCTGAGCTGCAGCCCAAAAACCTCTTAACTTGATCCGCTCCTGCATGTTAAAATGAACGCTCCCGGTCCCACTATTTTGTTACCTTTTTATCCTTGAGAATGACCGATTTTTAGGTCAAAACAATATTGTCGAGATTTAAATAAACTGTGATGATTCAATTTTATCTGTACTTTTCCAGTTCAAAGAAAACTTGTTAATATATTATGTATTTACAACTTCAGTTATTAAACTTAATTTTAAAATTAATTTTATTATCATCGTACGTGTTGAAAATTAATTTAAAAACGATAAAGAATATGCTAGACATGAAGCACAAATAGCATACGATAAAAATGATAAAATTTATGCAACTTTTCACAAATGTTTAATAAATAATATGCATTTCATCCTGATGCTTACAATTATAGATGAAAACGTGCCTGATCTGCAAGGTCTTTACAGTATTTTCAATATTTTAGCATTGCACCAGTGATCTTAATATAATGACAATTTCTAAAACTTTTTATAACATCCCTTTGCAACAATTTTGAACATACTAATAAAAACGAGCAAATTTTAATTAAGGGACCGTGAGGTTTGTGGGACCTCACACTGCTGAAACTTATTGTAGGTTAGGACAGCAAGAAGGTAAACGTTCAATACTNTTTCTTGAACTAATTGAACTTTTAACAAGTACTGTTCATCATCATAAGGTCGCCAGTCTCAGGACTGGTTGGACACGCACCTTTATTCTTTCGTATCCTTAGCTAAACTTCGCGTTTCCCTAAAACCAGAACATTCCAAATCCTTAACTTCTACTCCCCTTAACTCCTGTTTCTGCCTCTAATATGTCTCTGACTAGACCCTCATGCCTGAGAAGATGTCTTACCAACCTATCTTGTCCATTTCTTATTGACTTATTAATTTTTCGTAACTTTATACAAACTAAGTATCACTCTTCTATCTCTGCAACTCATCCCTACATTTTTAAGTATATTTAACATCTTGTCCCATTTAACAAATGCTATTTATAAATCTATAAGTACTGTTAAGGAATATTTATCAATATTAGAATTGCATTTTTTAACATCAAAACAGATAAATTCAATTGTTAAAATCAATAATATTGATTCTTGCCTTTTTAACATTAAAACAGATAATATCGATTCTTGCCTTGTTGATATTGATATCGTTTCGAAAAAGCAGAGCATATTGAATCGAAACGAGATGAGACACTAGGTGATATCAATAAAATATATCGTCACATCGTGAAGGTTTAGTATTGATGTATATATCTTTCAAAAATTTACAATCTTTTAGCATTGCTAGGTGGAAAATTCTGATCCGTGGCATAGATAGATAAACAAGGGCCCAGATGCAAAATATTTTTGGACCACCAATTAAACAAAAAAAATTACCCCCTAGCATTGGTTAAAATTTCGGTAAATGTCTAGATGATGGCCGCTACCCCCTTTGAGGGTGGGAGTGGGTGGGATCCACCAGTGTACCATAAAAAGTTCGTGGCGGTCTCACCCCCTTAAAACGTTATGGGGGTTACATGATGGCTCCACCCCCTTCGGGGTAGGGAGGATCGAAAGAGGGTGGTCACCTGAACAAAACCCGATAACCTAACCTAACCTACCCTATTGATAAAGATATTTAAATAATGTTTTATACAACTTTCTCAATATTTTTATGTATTTTTCCATTAGTTTTACCTTCGAATATTGTTTAAGAATGACTATATAAATATTTACATGCCTAGAAATGTAAAAAAATTGGCATATTTATTAACTTTGAATCCCCATAACTTTTTATGGGGGTGAGACCGCCACGAACTTTTTATGGTACAGTGGTGGGGGAGACCTCCTCTTTCGATCCCACCCACCTCCACCCCCTAAATG
>NW_020442467.1:2881107-2885880 GCF_000699045.2 Agrilus planipennis
GTTGGTTACTCTGGTGAGAGAGTAAGATGCCGTAAGGGCAGTTGGTTACTCTAGTGAGAGTAAGGTGCCGTAAGGGCAGTTGGTTACTCTAGTGAGAGTAAGGTGCCGTAAGGGCAGTTAATATTTGATAATATTGAGAAAGTTGGTTATTGTGCACATATTATGTATTTTGTGTTGTTGTTATTGTTGAAATGTGAGGCCTGTAAAAGTGTAAGGCCAACGGCCGACGGGTCGGATGAGCCTTTAGGTGGAGTGTAAATCCTGTGCGTCAGGTAGTCCACTGCAGATCTAGCTAGATATGCCTGGAGTGGCAGTGCACCTGTGGCTGACGTGTTAATGAGTAGAAGTCCACTCCTTGACCTGCCGTATACAGCAGTGGCCTGAATGTCGGTAAAGCTTCGGTGATATCGGCACAAGAGCGTCCAGTAGAGGGATAAGTCTCTACACATAGCTTGCCAATGTATAGATAAGCATTGGGAGCGATCTATGCATTCGGCCAATGAATAGAATGCCTGGTTATTTAGCTGGGGTCTAGGTGTGGCAAACACCTATGGTTTCAGACAGTCTACAATCGTCATCACGGATTCTTCGTTGGACATAACTACGTCATCGAGTTCGACTACGTTGGGACATCGCAAGGGCGGCCCCGACTGGGGCGTCGGCCCGCGTAAGTGTTTAAACTGTCTATCGTATTGTATTGTTCTAATTGAGGGTTTTGTTTATTTCCTTACATGTTGTTTTACATTCATTGCCGCATGCCACTTCGCAAGATGTAACTCTCGAGGGGAACCCATTGGTTGCTATGTAAAGCTGGTAGGAGGAAATAGCTGAGGCTATTGGTATATATATACATAATAGGCGAAAAATATCATCATCCATAATATAAAAATCGCTCCTACAACAGATTGAATTATGTAACGAACTATCAGCACTTCTTGCTCTAAAATATGACCGCAAATTAATAATCTGTTTGTAATGTAGATTTTTAATATCAATTATTCCTCTTCCACCTAATTGTCTTTTGATTGTAAACCTTTCAACAGCAGAGTGTATGTGGTGCATGTTGTATTTGTTGCACTTAGTTCTAGTTAGCCTATTAAGTGAGTCTAAATCAGTATCAGACCAACGAATTATCCCGAAGGAGTAAGTGAGTACCGGTATGGCATATGTGTTAATAGCTTTAACTTTGTTTCTACCTGATAGAAGTGTTTTAAGTATTTTGTTTAACCTAGTTGTGTATTTGTTAGTTAATTCTGATTTAATTTTAGTATGATCTATATTTCGACTTTGATTATAGCCCAAGTACCTATAAGTTTCATGTTTATCAAGACTTTGTATTGTATCCATTTTTTGTTCTAAATTGTATGGTGGTTGCGTTTGGTGTTTTCCTTTTACAATACTGTTTATTTTACATTTATCAAGTCCAAATTTCATTCTTATATCGGTACTAAATGTTTCTGTAATTTTCAATAAATTGTTTAACTGTTGTCTGGAGGCGCCAAATAGTTTTATGTCGTCCATATATACTAAATGACTTAATATTGTTGAACTATTCCTATCAATTACATAGCCGTATTTACTTTTGTGAAGATTGTTTGACAATGGATTCAAAGCTAAGCAGAACCATAGAGGACTCAATGAATCACCTTGGAAGATACCACGTGATATAGTTATCTGTGGACTGTTGAGGTATTCAGTTTCTGTTTTAAGGTTTAGTGTTGTGCTCCATTTTTGCATTATGTGTTGTAGAAAATTAATTATTTTATCATTAATTTTATACATTTTAAGTACATGAAGTAACCAAGAGTGTGGAACACTATCATAGGCTTTTTGATAGTCAATATAGGCATAATATAAATTTCTATTTCGCCGTCTACATTGTGTGTGTACTTCTGAGTCTATCACTAACTGTTCTTTAGAACCTCTACCTCCTTTGTAGCACCCCTTCTGTTCCTCGGCCATTATTTTATTTTGAAATACATGTGTATATATCTTTTTTGTGATTATAGATGTAAGCAGTTTATATATTGTTGGTAAGCAGGTGATTGGCCGGTATTTAGCCGGGTTTGTGGTTTCATTATCTTTGGGTTTAAGATAAGTTATGCCACGTGCCAAAAAAAGNAAAAGATTAGTATGCTTAGATTTGCAGATGATATAGCAGTATTAGCATCTAGCAAGGAGGACCTAGAGATAGCGTTAAATAAAATGGAAGCGGTACTGACAGATCAGTACCGTAAGAAAATAAATAAAAGTAAAACTAAAATACTGGTATGCAAGGGAAGAAAAAGTAGGGAAAGAGTAAATATAAAGATAGGAGACGAAAAATTAGAAGAAGTGGCTGATTTTGGATATCTAGTAAGTCAGATAAGTTAGGATGGAAGGAGTAGTAGAGATATAAAGCAGAGGATAGCGCAGGGTCGTGTCGCCTTTAATAAAAAGAAGTCACTTCTATGCTCGCGAATGATTAATTTAGAAATTCGAAAAAGGTTGTTAAAGGTATATGTTTGGAGCACGGCGTTGTACGGGTGCGAAACAGTGGGCGCGGCGGAAAGGAAAAGGTTAGAAGCGTTCGAAATGTGGTGTTATAGGCGGATGATGAGGATAACGTGGGTAGAAAAGGTTAGAAATGAAGAGGTATTAGAAAGAATANTTAATATAATGACAATTTCTAAAACTTTTTATAACATCCCTTTGCAACAATTTTGAACATACTAATAAAAACGAGCAAATTTTAATTAAGGGACCGTGAGGTTTGTGGAACCTCACACTGCTGAAACTTATTGTAGGTTAGGACAGCAAGAAGGTAAACGTTCAATACTAAAAAGAAAGAATGAGATGTAAATTGTATATGCTGTAAGGTAAAATTAAACGCCTTGATTTATAAGCAAAGGGAACCTAATTGACCTAAAAGTCGTTTAGTACCCCACAAAAACTAGCTAAATGCATGCTTCAACTTACTCTGTTGGGCTTGGGATGTAGATCTAATTTTACGCCGATAATAACCTGGAAATATCCAAGTCTGGGATAGGAACACTGTCTGATTGTGAGTTCGTTAGATTGTCTTTACTTTTGTATGTTTTTAATACTTTCATGGTCACCCAAAACGAGAGGATTATGTTGACGTCGAAACTGCCAGACGCGGATCGCGATTTCGATCTTTTTGGATCTCATCAGCGCGTCGCAGACAGCCCGACAGAACACAGACCAACTTTTACCTGCTGTCTTAACAGTGCGTTTTAGAATATAGACCACTTCGAATTATTTTATTCGATTAAGCTAACGTGCCTATCACGTTGAAGTTGGCTACGNAGTCAATATCGTATCGTATCGTATCGAGAATGTCCAAAAATCTAAAATATGGCTAACGATGTTTTGAGTTTGTTAGCCACGTCTACCCATGTCGAACGTTTTTTTTTTTAGACTAGATCATCTTCTAATCCTTAAAAGTATCGCTTTCAATCAATCAATCAACCAATATAATTTTCAGGAGAAAATATCTGGACTCCAATTTCATAATATAAACATCACTAGATGTTTTAATGGCTGTATTTTTCATATGAAAAGTTAATAGTGTTTCTTGAACTAATTGAACTTTTAATAAGTACTGTTCATCATCATAAGGTCGCCAGTCTCAGGACTGGTTGGACACGCACCTTTATTCTTTCGTATCCTGAGCTAAACTTTGCGTTTCTCTAAAACCAGAACATTCCAAATCCTTAACTATTTGCGAACAGTAATCTAATTTAGGTCTACTTCAACTCCTCTTAACTCCTGTTTCTGCCTCTAATATGTCTCTGACTAGACCTTCATGCCTGAGGTGTCCTACCAACCTATCTTGCCCATTTCTTATTGACTTTTTTTTCGTAACTTTATACAAACTAAGTATCACTCTTCTATCCCTGTAACTCATCCCAACATTTTTAAGTATATTTAACATCTTGTCCCATTTAACATTGTCAAATGATATTTATAAATCTGTAAGTACTGTTAAGGAATATTTATCAATATTAGAATTGCATTTTTTAACATCAAAACAGATAAATTCAGTTGTTAAAATCAATATTGATTCTTGCCTTTTTAACATTAAAACAGATAATATCGATTCTTGCCTTGTTGATATTGATATCGTTTCGAAAAAGCAGAGCATATTGAATCGAAACGAGATGAGACACTAGGTGATATCAATAAAATATATCGTCACATCGTGAATGTTTAGTATTGATGTATATCTTTTAACATTGCTAGATGGGAAATTCTGATCCGTGGCATAGATAGATAAGCAAGGGCCCAGATGCAAAATATTTTTGAACCACCAATTAAACAAAAAAAATTACTCCCTAGCATTGGTTAAAATTTCTTTTATTGTGCAATGATGCAAATATAGTATGCATTTAAATTACGATACGCTATAATGGTAACCGATACAACAAGTAGAGACAAAAATTAGATGTGTAAGAACCTATTTCTGCCTTGGAGTTTCTCTGGCTGTTCGTGACCACGTCATTGTTTATATTCTGCGGGACTACTATTCCTTGCCGGAGAGCGGTGTTTTGTTTATAATTTAGTTTACTATTTAGTCTATGAATATATGTATGGTATATACCTATGTATATACCAAAAGGGAAAAGAGGCATTCTTTCTTGGTAGTTGAGCGAGTTAAGTGGTATTGCTCTTTGACTGTGCCGAATTGTACACCATAAGTGAAAAGAGTGTATTAAATATATTTTTAAGCAAAAGTCGTAATTCTACTCCTTTCATTCAGGAGTGGGATTC
>NW_020442467.1:2889477-2902821 GCF_000699045.2 Agrilus planipennis
ACTGGAGGTACGTGTCCAACCAGTCTTAGGACTGACGACCTTATGATGATGATCTATTAAATTTAAGATCAGCTGAATGCTCTTTAAACCCACTGTTAATTACTCCACATACCGTTTTACATTTGGTGCTGTAAATTTCTGTTAAATAGAATGTTCATAAATTACCTAAACCAAAAAGCATCAATTTTTGACGCCCCCTGTCCCCACGTAGTGTCTGACCTGACCCTTCCTCCTTTCCCATTCTGTTACGTAACGAATGCATTGTAAAAATTTCAGGTTTGAATTCTAAGGAAGATTTTTTAATTTCTAATAACGAATCACTTTTGAATAAAGAACTACAATTTATAACTACTATGAAAGTGTGGAATTACATAGCTAAATCACGGAAATTCTTTAATAGAATGAATGCCAGACTGGACCCCCCTCCACCAAATTTGCGTTACGTAATTTATGGATAGCGAGTTACCTACTAAAAGATATTGCAAAATGTTGGACGAAGTATGAACTGTTAATTTTGAATTTCTAATTTTAAAATGCATTTAATCTGTTTCATTTTCAAATATTTACTACAATATTTTTTAATAAAAAGCAATAAAACGGACAAAAGACAGTAATTTGTAATTTTCGACTTCTAAATTTTTATTATCTCATTCTTTCTTGTACCTGAACAAGTAAAGATATGTTGATTAATTTACAATAGCTTTTTTCTCAAACAAAGAGGTTTAATAATTAATAAACACGTTGAAAACGAGCACTTACGATTAGAAAAAATTGGGTTGAATCAAAATACAAAAGGTCCTAAAATCATAACGTACCTATATAGGTTAACCGAGTTAAGCTCGGTCAGCCTAATATTGAGTTGTGAGTAATTGTATACATAGACATTTTCTTGATATGCTAATACATATTTCCATGCCTGTTGCTTGCAAATGTAAAATTAACTTGCACGCAAATTTTAAGTGAAATCTTGAGTATTCTTGCGTGAAATAAGTAAAAAAGAAACCTTGTCATTAGTGTAACAAACAAATGAGTGAAAGGAATAACAGCATAATTTGAATTCCATTGCAGACAGTTTCCCGCATTTTAATTTGATAGGTTTAAAGAATTTTTTACTCACAATCAAAAAATCATTAATGATAGATAATACATACTGTACACTATACTGTACTTACGATCACCCTCAACATATGCTTACAATGAACAAAATTGGAATACATGTACCTACATAAAATTTATATATTTTAGAAAACGGCTTAAAATTAAAATCGATAAAATAAATGATATTTAGACTGATATGTAGGAAAATTTTCTGATTTATCTTCATACGTGCATACCTAGCAATATTTGGAAAATTCAAAATAATGTTTTATGTAATTTTTTATGAATACAGGTTCTTCCCCCCTATCAGTCACTATGAGCTCGAAACTGTTAGCACCATTGCTTTTCGTGTGAACAATTTATTCAATCACTTTGTTTGTGTTAAAAATTGTTTAAAAAATTAAATTTAAAGGAATTGTCTGCAAATAGGTATGCAACACATTGTACACTTAAGCATAAGAAATTGCTGATACTAACTTTCATTTACGTAATACTTTGCCCTGTGCTGACAGCACTCATATTTTTTTTTATATATAATATTTCATGTGTGGTACTAGAATTGCCAAACTTGTTAGTATACAGGGGGTGCTCAAAATATGTATTTTATTTAAATAGAACACCCAGCATATTTTCGGATTCATTTTTGAATTTTCCTCCTTTTTCTAATTTCGGAAATATATAATTGTTATATGTTCATACAAAAAATAATGTAGAAAATTATAAAAAATAAAGTGTCTAGATTTTTATATCATGACTTTCTTATGTAGAAATAGTAGGGTTTACAATTGGAGGCACATTTGAACGAAATTGCTTGGAATTAAAATAATTCATGTAAACAATTAGTTACGTGTTGTATGGTTTTGATTATGAATTGAGGGGGATTTGTAATAACAAAACGAGATGTTCTTGGGAAGAACTAATATTTAACTTTTCCTAGTTACAATATTGGCAAAAACAAGTTTCAACTCAATAAAATTGTTTCTTAGCGACTTGCGACAAATATATTCCTGTTGAACGAGAAATCTTACATGCGACTACATTCTAACATCTAAATGATACGAGATATCGGTTTGTGGTTAGGCATCCACATATAATATTCAAAAAAAGATTTAAAGATCCCTAATCTTCTCTGATTAAAATCGTTACAGAAAGTTTTATTTGAAGGAGTTCCATACAGGAAATAACAACAGTTGACCACCCTTTTTATCTCTCCGAAAGACTAATGAAATAAATAAATATATCTAAGCAACTTGCATTAAAGAAGAGTAGTTTGAAGAATGTTCTGAAATAAACACAAAAAACTAAAGATACATATTTTTCTATTAACAATATACACATCATCCATGAACAAGACTAAGACGTATTAGGTATGATGGAAAAACAAGAGCGAAAGTATATTAGTCTTGCATTATTTTTGTGTTTAACTCAGTTGCATACAGGAGCGTCTCTAGAGTTAAGGCCGCCCCGGGCAGACTGTTAAAAAATAGCCTCCCTTAAAAATATTGGCTGTCGTGTATGTTTAAATATAAAAACTTTTTTTTGAAATTTTTATTCATGTAAACGTACTATATAATTATCTGCAAACAAAACATGTGTCCTACAATTCAAAATTAAACAATATGCATATCAATGAAAAAACCAAACAGATTTTCTAGCTTTAATGTCTGCAAAAGTAGAAATTACAATTTAATGTAGTTACCACCTCATTTTCTATTAAAATGAATGCCAATTCGCTTGATCTTAAATATTCTTAAAACTATCACATCATTAGGGAAAATTCGTGGGGCTTTACTATAAGGGCTAAGCTTTGGACTAAAAGTTATTAGGCCTCATTTAAAATGTCTTTTCAGGAATTTTTTTCAAAGAGGAAATTTTTCCCTAGAATTATTATCGTATTTAAGTCTATTTTTTGGTAGGTGAACAGCATATTGTAATGTTTGTGGGCTTAACATATTAACTTTTTAGAAGAAAACTATTTATTTACACTATATATTATTGAACATAAAAACACTATTAAATTATTACTAAACTGAGGTTATGAATTATTCTATTTATTTACACTACTGTTGATATATCACTATTCACTGCGCTATTTATTTCACTGCTATCACTATCAATTTATTTCTTGATTTACTTCTGCAACGGTCAATTTATTTCTACTCCACTTCGGCGATCGTCTCTTCCTTTTTATACTCCCTTGCCTCCTTTCGGGAACGTTCTCCAGCCGTCCAGAGAAGTCTCGTTTTCTTTGAACGGTTTAATTGCTTTCCCGGAACGCAGGTACGACACACACGTTTACAGATACGGCGCACATGAAGAAAAGCACCCGCGGCTAGTCGGCGAATCGATAAGCCATTCACGCACACGTACGCCCGATCGCACACAATCACGCTCGTGATCGCTACAATATCAAAAAATTACGAAAATAATAATTAAACCAGGCTATCAGAGAGTGAAGGTTGTTTCTTAGAAAAATGGAGAGGGTATAGAGAAGCAAAGAGCGATGGTTTAAAATACTTTTGCATATGCAATTATACAAAATAAACTAAGCAGACGGAAATGTTCACCGTACAGATGCCGACCCCGGCATCCCACTTATAGAATTTAATAAAACCGGCCAAGTGAGAGTCGATCTCGCGCACGAAGAGTTGCGTACCATTATCTATAAAAAACGGCAAAAAAAATCATGTATGTTGTAACTGGAGTCCCACTTAAATATTTATTTTATTCTGTTTTAGTATTTGTTATTAAAGCGGCAATTGAAATACATCATCTGCAAAAATTTACGAATTTAAAGTATCACGATTCACGAGATACAGCCTGGTGACAGACGGACGGACAGCGGAGTGTTAGTAATAGGGTCCCGTTTTACCCTTTGGGTACGGAACCCTAAAAAAGGGCTGTGTCGTAATATTTTGGTTCACTTTACTTAAAATTTCGCTTTCAGGCCTATTTTTATTATTTGTCTCAAAACGAGCTACATTTGACAAAGCACGAGAGGGTGAATAATAAGAGAAAAAAGGAGTAAGATGTTTTTTAATTGAGCCGCATAAATTTTTTTCTTAGTAAATACAAAAACTTCAGCCTAAAAAAGTAAATCCGTACCCGGTTTGGCCGCCCCTCCAAAAATGTCGCCCCGGGCAATAGCCCGGGTTGTTAAGACGGCCCTGGTCGTAGACTAAGAAACGTATTCATTTATGCACATTGGCAAACATCAACTCACCTGATGAATAAATCAGCTTTACTACTGTAGGTGTTCCATGGAATTTGCATTACCGTCTTCATTGATGCCACCGGAAGGAATTTTGCTCTTGTTTGCCTTTTGTTAATGAAGTGCAGTCGTATGAAAAATGATGACATAGCTAAATTCTGTAATAAATTATTTCTATTTTCCGTAGTAGGGATGAGCATCATTGTCACTTTAAATCATATAAATAGTAGAGACTGTTTTGCAAAGACATCTCCGAATCGTCTCTTTATTCACACACAACCCAGCCTCAAATCTTTTCCTCCTTACCACCATGATTATGAAAGCAGCAGTGGTAAGTAAAATAATCAATATGTGTGTTTTGCTTGTTTACGTTAGTTTCAGTAGCTTACGTTGCTTGTTCTATACTGCAGATTGTTTTTATTGTTTTCTTTGTCTAAAACCGTCCTTTCGCGTAGCCGAATAGTTACATTAACGAAATTGATTTCTGGCTTGGTTCTTGTTAGTACGTTACGTATCCAGGGAAGAAACAAAGTTTTTTCATACTGCATGTGAATTGCATACAGTCTGAGGTAGCCCTATTTCTTCCAGAGGTACGTATACTACTTTTGGTCATGTTTGTGCGGATAGCTCATTATTAAATTGGTTGTTGGCGAAGTAAGAGTAAATGATTTAGAGGTTAGAAAGTCATTGTCATTGAACAAGTGATTTCTGCGCATCCCCATAAACTTCAGAACATGAGCTCAATGACTAATTTCATTGCCTCCCGATCGAAAAACGGCTGAAAAAAGGTCATCTTCCCTATTTCATAGCACGCAAAACGAGTTTTCCGCGTTAACATGCCAAACACATTGTTTCGGCTGTTATGTCATTATCAAAGTGAAACGGATAATACAAATAAAGTGGTATTTATAGAATAGTGTCGAAACGTAGCACAGTAGCACAAATATACTATATACTATATACATACACAAATACAGTTTGTNATTAGTGTGTATAATACACATTTATACGAGTTTCATGAATTAGAACTTTATAGGCAAATATTCCCAGTTACATACTTTACTTAAGCTTTCAATTAGATCTAAATTGAAGTCAAACACGTCAGGCTTAGGTGTGGGCGTTAATCGCTGCACTTGTAAGTGTTCGTCGGTTTTCTTTTACATCCTATTTTTGTCATTTTGCATTGAAAACAAGCTTTTACGTACAAATTGTCTACTTAATTATATATTACATAGAATTGAAACTTAAGGGATGTTAATTTCCTTTTCCTTAACAAATAATATATCCCTAAATTCCACATAAAAACGTTTAAAACATTAATGCGTCATTCTCAGTTAGGGATTAAATTTTTAATACAGGCAAACACGATATGATGAATTTATTATTGAATTATAGATCCTGTTTGCCATTTGGGTACGAAATCTCATTAATGATTAAGGTGATTGGTATCTGATGCACAAATCTATTAATTATTTTTCAATAGGACCGTCTGTTTGTTAATTCCGAGATCAATTTAAAATAATGAAGACATTTAAATATATAAAAACTTTTTCCTATAACTTTATTCAACATTTAACTGTTACAGGTACGAGGTCTGTTCCAAAAGTTCAAATGAACATCTATTTTGTCCCCTTTGAAGTAATCCCCACCAAATATTATACACTTGTGCCAACGTCTTTCCCAATCCGCGAAGCACTTCAAAAGAACATTTTTTGTGATCTAGTTCAGCTCCTCCTTCGATACCGTCTTTATCTCCTCAATCGTAGCGTAGCGTCGTCCTTTAATGAGCCTCTTCAGTCAGGAACAAAAGTCACAGGAAGGTCACATTTAGGGAAACGGCGGCTGCGGCATTATTAGTGTGTTGTTTTTGGCCAAAAATTCGCGCATAAACAACGATGCATGTGCAGGGGCGTTATCATGGTGAAATATCAAAAGCAAATTTTAGTTCTTCTACAAATCCGGGCGCTTCTGGCGGATTACTTCACGCAAATTGCGCATAACTTGCGTTAATATTCCTTATTGACCGTTCTACCCTGTGGTAAAACTTATGATGCACCACGTCCCTGCAATCGAAGAAAACTGTAAGCAAAACCTTCACATCCGACTTTTTTCGGTCTTGGCTCGTGCGGCAGCTTCCATTAGGATGATTGAGCTTTGGTTTCCTCGTCATAACCATAAACCCATGATTCGTCACCAATTATGACCCTGTGAAGCAAATTTGGATCGTCGCGGACAGAGTCCAACAGCTCCTTAGTAATATTAATGCGATGCTGTTTTTGGTCGAAATTGAGCAATTTTGGTAGGACCCGACGGCGTCCCGTCTCATGCAAAATTGAGCAATTTTTTACACTCTCATGCCCAAATCATTTGTAAAAATCGAATGGCAGGAGCCAATCGATATGTTAAGGTCCTCAGCAACAGTGATTCGACGATTGGACATTATTATATATTGCATTTGTTTGACTAGATTGCACCACAAATTTGTTTATGATGAAATTAATTACAACTAAGATTTTTTCTCTTTGAGAACAAAGGATATCTCACCTTGTTTTTAACAAAATGGCCGCTGCATTTTGTCATCAATTTTTATACTAAACAATTGTATATTAATATCCACTGGCAAAGTAGGTGGCATGTGCTTACAATTTTCATACCTCAAAGGAGGGGTATCGATAAAATATGAAAAATGACCCCTTTAGGAAACTTAAAAAAAATTGTTGCTTGAATAGCATGAACCTTATACGTAATAAAAATACTATTCCTTGTCCAAAAATATCTTGTATTGTTTTTTAAACACCACTCAAATAAGTATTTGTACATTTGTGGGTTTGGCATGCAAAAAAAATGTTTTATTTTACTATGAGCGCATTTTTTTCGTATGATGATTTTTTTAACATATTGTTTGTTAGAAATAGCAAATCTAAAAAAACAAAAATCAAAATGCTAAAAGAATGCGCTTATGTTTAAAAACAACTCGACGTGGTAAAAAAGGATACGATTTTCAAAAAAAAGTAATTTTGACTCTAGTTTGTCAATTGTTCTTGTTAAGAAAAATTAGTAATTTTTGTTTTTAAGTTATTGTAGTATTAAGTTAGTGTCATGTATTTTCCGAAAAATATAAAAAAAATCTAGTTAAATTTTTTGTCATATTGGGGTCAACTTTCTTAGCTTATCGATACCCCTCTTTTTCCGCAGCTCTGTCTCTATCTTTATGGATTTACACCACTTTAGCAGCAGCTTACCATGTCGCCCGTTTAAATGGTCTGTTCTGGCCGACCTTTTGGGCATCATTCTAGAATTCATTAAGCGTTTGGGAATGAAACAGATAATGGTCGCCCAAACATGTCCCATACACATCCAATCCACAAATCGTCATCAAAATAACTTTATGCATGAACTACCCAATAAACTATAAACCGTTGAGTGCACATGCGTGACTTATTAGGAAGGAATTCCAAAATATACGAATCCACCCTTTTTTGGCTCTTTTTTTATTTATTGTATATTTAGTTTTACAAATAAGACTTGTAAATTTTAAAATATTTTCTTAAACTAATTGGCGATAGACCAAATTTTTCCTGCTATGAAGGCAGAAGTCAATAAAGATGGAATTAACAAAACTCATTCTTTTCCAACGGCAGATTAAGATTAGTGTGTATAATACACATTTATACGAGTTTCATGAATTAGAACTTTATAGGCAAATATTCCCAGTTACATACTTTACTTAAGCTTTCAATTAGATCTAAATTGAAGTCAAACACGTCAGGCTTAGGTGTGGGCGTTAATCGCTGCACTTGTAAGTGTTCGTCGGTTTTCTTTTACATCCTATTTTTGTCATTTTGCATTGAAAACAAGCTTTTACGTACAAATTGTCTACTTAATTATATATTACATAGAATTGAAACTTAAGGGATGTTAATTTCCTTTTCCTTAACAAATAATATATCCCTAAATTCCACATAAAAACGTTTAAAACATTAATGCGTCATTCTCAGTTAGGGATTAAATTTTTAATACAGGCAAACACGATATGATGAATTTATTATTGAATTATAGATCCTGTTTGCCATTTGGGTACGAAATCTCATTAATGATTAAGGTGATTGGTATCTGATGCACAAATCTATTAATTATTTTTCAATAGGACCGTCTGTTTGTTAATTCCGAGATCAATTTAAAATAATGAAGACATTTAAATATATAAAAACTTTTTCCTATAACTTTATTCAACATTTAACTGTTACAGGTACGAGGTCTGTTCCAAAAGTTCAAATGAACATCTATTTTGTCTCCTTTGAAGTAATCCCCACCAAATATTATACACTTGTGCCAACGTCTTTCCCAATCCGCGAAGCACTTCAAAAGAACATTTTTTGTGATCTAGTTCAGCTCCTCCTTCGATACCGTCTTTATCTCCTCAATCGTAGCGTAGCGTCGTCCTTTAATGAGCCTCTTCAGTCAGGAACAAAAGTCACAGGAAGGTCACATTTAGGGAAACGGCGGCTGCGGCATTATTAGTGTGTTGTTTTTGGCCAAAAATTCGCGCATAAACAACGATGCATGTGCAGGGGCGTTATCATGGTGAAATATCAAAAGCAAATTTTAGTTCTTCTACAAATCCGGGCGCTTCTGGCGGATTACTTCACGCAAATTGCGCATAACTTGCGTTAATATTCCTTATTGACCGTTCTACCCTGTGGTAAAACTTATGATGCACCACGTCCCTGCAATCGAAGAAAACTGTAAGCAAAACCTTCACATCCGACTTTTTTCGGTCTTGGCTCGTGCGGCAGCTTCCATTAGGATGATTGAGCTTTGGTTTCCTCGTCATAACCATAAACCCATGATTCGTCACCAATTATGACCCTGTGAAGCAAATTTGGATCGTCGCGGACAGAGTCCAACAGCTCCTTAGTAATATTAATGCGATGCTGTTTTTGGTCGAAATTGAGCAATTTTGGTAGGACCCGACGGCGTCCCGTCTCATGCAAAATTGAGCAATTTTTTACACTCTCATGCCCAAATCATTTGTAAAAATCGAATGGCAGGAGCCAATCGATATGTTAAGGTCCTCAGCAACAGTGATTCGACGATTGGCCAAAGCAGCTGTCAAAAATTAACTGAACATTCAACGTGACCGAACTTATCGGTATAAGTGAGAGACAAGAGTACCAACGTAACGCCACAAAAAAATCGAATATACATAACCCGCGGAAATTCAAAATTCGCGATACTTTTTGATCACACCTCGTATCTAATGATAAATGCTCCAATTGCGCCATTTTTAGGTTACTTACAGTGACGTAAATTTAAACATACATAAATGTACCCTATGTTTGTTTATAAAAAAAAACACGTGGTAAACAAGAATTGAACAGGTATTGCCGAGGAAAAACACGGTTTACTTTTCTTATCACCAACTGCAAAGCAAATTCAAATTTAATATAAATATAGACATAACACATTTGTGTAGCACATAACTGAAAAACAATTGTGATTCAGAGTTGTGAAAATGGTGCACCTAAAACTCTTTTTAGTGCTCACGTTTGCGTTTTGTGCCACTTATTCTTCGATATTACCGTACGAAAACAACTTACACGATATTCAAAGATATCGTGGTTTTAACATAAGTCAAGTAAACTACTGGAATCCGTATTACTCGTCATATGATTGGTTCAACAAGCAGTGGAATTATTCGAAACCGTACCATAAAGAATGGGCACCCCCGTCTAGATGGAATTACACAAGAACTAACGCTGAAGATGTCTACCAGGACAAAAGATATTCAACTTTTAATAGCAGACTTTATCCGCCGACATCCTACTGTCTTCCAAACTTCTACAATTGCTCAGGAAGTCACAACTTATATGTGGGATGTATAAGAACTTGGGATAATCTACTTTACAGCAGGGTTCGTACATATTAACTACATACGCTATTTTAGCAGAGGAGTTAGAGATAGTTTTAAATAAAATGGAAGCGGTATTGACAAAACAGTATTGTATGAAAATAAATAAAAGTAAAACAAAAATACTCGTATGCAAGGGAAGAAAAAAAAGGGAAAAAGCGAATACAAAGATAGGTTACGAAAGATTAGAAGAAATGGCTGATTTTAGGTACCTAGGAAGTCAGATAAATCAGGACGGAAAGAGTAGTAGGGATATAACGCACAGGATAGCGCAGGGTCGAGTTGCCCTCAATAAAAACAAGTCACTTCTTTACTTGCAAACGGTTAATTTAGAAATTCGAAAATATTTGTTAAAGGTGTATGTTTGGAGCGCGGCGCTGTACGACTGTGAAGATGGACGGTGGGTGCGACGGAAAAGAAAAGGTTAGAAGCCTTCGAAATGTGGTGTTACTGACAAATGATGAAGATACCTTTGATACAGGTTAGAAATGAAGAGATATTAGAAAGAATAGGAGAACAGAGGACTATATGGAAGTCAATAAAAAAGCAGGGGATATAGGTTGGTAGAACACCTTCTCAGGCGTGAAGGTCTAGTCAGAGATATATTAGAGGTAAAAACAGGAGTTAAGAGGAGTAGAAGAAGACCTAGATTAGATTACTGTTCAAAAATAGTTAACGATGTGGGATTTTCTAGTTTTAAGGAAATGGGAATGATTAGCTCAGGATAGGAAGGAGTGAAGGTGCGTATCTAACCAGTATTAGGACTGATGACCTAATGATGATGAGGCTATTTTAAATTATTATTGTAACTTAACCAAACAGTGTCAGCTTAAGAAGGGTGGGGGTGAGTGACCGGGGCGGGCATCAGGCACTACAGGGCGCCAGCTCAATTTAGCCATTTAATTTGAATACCTATTTTTGTCGATGTAAAGTAAAAAATTAAACTCAGCCAATTAACATTTATTGACTTATCTCGTAGGAGTGAGTATGAGTATTCTGTCAAGCAAACACGACCTGTGATTTTGTCGCTTGTCGTATCTCTCACTAGATAAAGTACAACGAAATAGAGGCAACAGCAACTCGTATTAGGCCCCCCGCATTATACATACCTACCTACTTTTCTTTCTATGCTTTTTACATACTCGCAAGTTTACAAACAAATCAAAAAACCTTTTTAGAAAACCTGTACGTTATCAATAAGTTACCTACGAATTATTTATTTATTATTTGCGTGGTAGCTAAATTAAGATAATAGTACGCCACGATTATATTTGATTACCGAGCGGCATGGCCTAGAGGTCTAGACCATTGCTTAGCATTCGGGAGGACTCCGGTTCGATTCCGGGTCCGTCTGCCTTGGTCCAAGTTATTCTGTGGTTTCCTTGGATCACTTAGGCAAATGTTGAGGCAGTAATATTCCACAGATAATCTTTCATTCTCTTCTGTTTCATTTCGTCCGTCTCATCTTTCTCACCCAAACCACCACCCACCCATTCCCACGATTCCTGAAAGCAGGCTAAAGAGGGCCTTCCGGCCCTACCTTCCGGCATAGCCTGGAGGGACTGCCCGGCCACCAGCATTACTGGCTGGTGGGAATGAAACACCCAAAAGTTTTTTTTTTGTATTTGATCAGTAGGTACTACGTACCTGGCTAAACGCCACGTGTCAACTCATCTTTCACTTAATGCAAAAAATGACCAAATTAAATAACTAAAGAGTTGCTAAAGGCATATTAAGTCCCAGATTTTAGTTTGTTTTTCACGCTTTCGTCGATTACAATTTATGAAACGAAAAAAACATTCTAGTTTAATTGTTTAGTTATTAAAATACCAATCTAGAAATCTAATAATATTCACGCATTCACCCTCTAACTTTGGATCAATATTTCTTATTTCAAATGTAGCTAACATTGTTAAAAAATTATCTTTAATAAAATACTGGATTTTGTTAAGGCATGCAGTATATTTTATAAAAAGCGATTCGGATTTATAAAAAAACTAGGAATCAATGATTCTCTTGAATACGTCACAAATATAATAATAATAATAATAAATATAAATAATATATTATACTCATTGCCATTACCTTTCTGAATTTAACAAGGACATTCAGTACAGTTAAACATGAACTATCGTTAGAAAAGCTTTGTAGTTACCGAATATGAGGTTCTGATAACCAGCTACTTGCAAAACAGAAAACAAAGGGTTAAGGTAAACGGTGAAATCCTATGACATTGTTAGTTACTTAATAGTGGATTAATATTAATATGCAATATTAATTTGAAATCATTTTTTCAATTTATTATTTACCCACTACTTCTCGTAGTTTAGTGATAGAACATTGGTGTGTAAAGCCAAAGGTCCCGGGTTCGATTCCCGGCGGGGGTGTGACAACAGCAACAATTTTTCCCTCATTAATTTGAGGTAGTTTGTAGTGGGTAAATAAAAAGTGGAAAAAATGATTTCAAATTAATATTGCAAGGTAAACGCTTATTAGTAATAGCGTGGAGGTAAATACAAGGGTTCCATATCGTACCATATTAAGGCCTATAGTCTTTATCCTATATATTAATGATTTGTTTGTAAGTTTGCCGGAGGATGTATTAATAATTTATTCTGCGGATGATAACGGCTGTCATTGCCACCGACAATAAATGGTCGGGAGTACGAAGGAAAATGAATGTATTCTTAGACAGTGTCTGCATAGCTTGACCATAACAAATTAACTCCGAATGCAGATAAAACAGTGTGCATGACCTCTAGTAACTATTGTAATAGTGTACCAAAAGTTGAGGAGTACAGATTAAAGGCAATAATTTGAAGAGTAAATATTTGGGCATTAATTTTGACTTTAGGATGCAATGAATTGATTACTTAATTAGTAAAAACAAGTACAGTCCATTTCAATTTGTTTGAATGTGACCTTGAAGAAATCTGCGCGAAGATAGAAAGAATACACACTAGGCGTGAGCAAGACAGAAATAGTTGGAACAACCTTGAAAGAGCAGAGCTCTCGATGGGCGGTCTTAGGAGATCGGCTAGAACTGTACAGTACTAGACGAAAATGTTTAGCAATTTCTTAAAACAAAAATGTATATAAATTAACAATAGAAAACAAAGCAAAA
>NW_020442467.1:2908487-2909194 GCF_000699045.2 Agrilus planipennis
TTCGCAAATAGTTAAGGATGTGGGCTGTTCTAGTTTTAGGGAAATGCGAAGTTTAGCTCAGGATAGGAAAGAGTGGAGGTACGTGTCCAACCAGTCTTAGGACTGATGACCTTATGATGATGATGATGCAAAATACCCAAAGCTCGACGTCTTGAAATTCCAGAATGTTTTTTGGTATTGATTGATTAAAATTCCCACGATTGATAAAGTTTTTTTTATTATCGACAAAATAGAATTATAGGGTTGTCTTCTTTCTGGGTACGATCAGAATTGTTATTGCTTTGAATAATGCATTCCAACATGTATTTTTTGTGAACCATTTTACATGAGTTAGTTAGGACAACTCAAATTGATCCCACGCACTTTAAAATAACCAACCTATTGATCACTGATATATAGATAATCAACGCCAACAAGAAACCAATGTAAAAGTAATTGAGGTATAGTTTTTCTATCTTTATGTTATAGTTTCTTCAGTTCAGCAACAAATAACTCTTCTATATGCTTCCTTATTTGCCTATGTCACGTATTTTAATTGAAAAAAAGACAGTGAATCCAAAATAGGGTTGCAAATAATTTTATTGATGTAAAATCAACATCAATCATTTTATATCAAAATATTTACAACCCCATTTTGTTTCTAATCTTTTACACATTTTAATAAGAGAAAGAAATGGAATCCATAGTTTCTTTAGCTTTGGGTTCAT
>NW_020442467.1:2909533-2928990 GCF_000699045.2 Agrilus planipennis
ATTTTCCATTTCCAAGGAGTTTAGAATTTTTTAGGCTCTCTTCAGTTACAGAATTAGAAGGCATTCGTGGAGTCTTTTTGTCTCCTTGTTAAGCTTCTAACACCTTCAAATCATTTTTATTTTTGATCGAAGATACTACCAAATTTTTAACGGCAAAAATGTATTTTGCATTTTACAAATAGAAAGTACGTTTGGAAAAGTATTTTAAATAAAAAAGTATTTAAATGCAAGATAAAAATAGGTATTTCTTATTTTGTATTTGCATTTTAAATTCAATTTCAAATGAATCACATCTCTGGTGGGAAAATACACTTCACGGCGACAATTACTGATGATGACGCTAGCGCCACCTATTATGTCTGCCAATTTACCTAACAGGCGAACTAGTGTACGTAGTCTTCTTGAATGGATCACGTTTGTCTTATTTCTAACTGTTGAACGTAATAAAATTTCTACACAAAAATATAAGCTGAATATGAAACTAAAAAATTAAACTTGTATGCCATAGTATGGGCAGGTAATTACTAATGTTGTCAAAATATTTACGACAAATATGATACTCAAAGGCCTTTATCTGAAGCAATGTTTTTCAAAAACTATTAGCGCAGCTTTCTTCAAGGTCATATCTCTAACCGTTTCAAATGAGTTGTAATATGATAAATGGTAGTTATAGATTACAAATATTTGGGAATAATTCATTAAACTGAACTGTCATACAAATACACACATATATAGTTGTACTTTAAAGAATTAAATGTATTTTTTGTTCACGTTCTAGTTATACTTAAAACAATAAAAAGAAACGTTAACAATGTTTCATTACCTCTTGTAATAACTATGACAAATATTTCTACGCTTTCTAGACGGTAATAGCGGGTCAATTATTACAGTTATTAGATATTATCTAAGCTAACAAAAAGAACACCACGTGAAAAAACATTACGGACTACTTTCCAATAGATAATCTATTATAATAAATAACGATATCAAAATAAAGCTCATTGGCTTTATAAACAGTTATAATCTTGTACTAAATATAGAAATGAATTAAACTTCCATTAAATTGATTACAAAAAACAAGAAAATGTTACAATTTCAAATCTTCGTATTTTATTTTTACAATTTCTTTATATAGGTGTACGTAATCTTCAGTAATTACCACCTTCATTATAAAGAAGCATAATTACGGAAACTGCCGGTGAAAAGGCTTAATTATAAAAAGTTTTTGCACATTAAGGTTGTCGAAATAGAAAGTTAATAATTTAAATACATTACTGTATCTGTTTTATTTCAATACGCATTAACCAGCAATTCGAATAACACATTTTATAGTACCTAGTATATAAATTGAACATTTAACATTGAAAAGTTTAATTTTAGATTTCTTACCATATTATTAAATAGAGAAATCTAACAGACAATTTATTCACTATATATATATAGTAGAAGCAAATGGTGTTTTACTTACAATTAGTAAAACAAAATTTGTTTAAATAAGAACTACAAAGTTTATCATCAAGATTATTACATTCACAGGATTATTAATTTGTTAATATCAATATTAGGATCTGCCAAATGGGCATACATCATCTGGTGGCAAAACTTCTAATTAGAGTAAGATACTTCACACGAGAACATTAAGCATCCATATCCACGTGGATCATAAAATTATTTATTAAAGTCATAAAACGCGTTAAATAAGAGATATTGTTGGAACGAAGAACCTTATCGCACATTACAGCCTCAAGTAGTTACAAGTAAAAACCAGCGTTGCCAGATAATTTGCGTTTTATTCCCTATTATTTACTAAAATGACCTTATATTTCTTTTTCCTAAGCTACCTCTAAATTCCCTACGTCTAAGTCCGGCAACGCTGGCCAAAATTCGAATGTGTTAGTGGGCATCTCTCTCCCTCTTATTTACTGCCTGCACAGAGAAAGAGAGTTGAAGAGATATATTCGATTAGTCTGCCATCTGCCGAGTATGTCCAATAGGAGTTATTTCAAACAGCTTTGGAAGCTAACCTGTTAATAGCAATCGGCAGTCCAAAAATTGTCATTTAGAAATATTGAAAACCTTTAATTTGAGCCGCGGTCCGATTAATTTTGTTAATTAGTTATTGCAGAAATCCCAAAAATCATAAAAATTGCCGTTTCTTGTATATTGGTTGTTTATTGCAAAAATTACCTTTTTAATGATTTTATCACATTGAAATGATGGTTTTTAAACTTGGAATAGAACTAGTTTTTGTGGACGTAAATTGGTCAATTTGTTAGTGAGATATTGTTAGTTGTTTATCCCAACAGACATGAAAAATTATTGTCATAACAGTTTTTTGGGCAAACATTTTCAGTTGTACACAGGTTAAATATCTTCGTAAAGGTTGAAATCTTCATATCTCGTTAGGGGCAAATGAAAAAATTCATCTTTAACCCCTTATTTATTGCTGTAAAGGGGGTCATTTTTCTTTATAAACAATTAGAGCTGGAGCGACTCCTACGTAACGTCCGAATTTTTAACCACGGCATATGAAAAGGTAGCTTCGAAACAAACACTAAAAGAGGAAAACGAATCTCCTACAACCAACAGGAACCCAGTTAACATTTTTTTTTAAACATCACAGATTAATTGTTTGTAACTATTAATAAATGAATTAGGCGGCATCCGATAATTAAATAATTATATTTTGTAGTACCTATTGTTTTTAAAAAAGTAATAATTTTTTTGTTACTGCCAAAAGACCTATCTAAAGTAATCAGTAATTCCGGATAACCTAACGTCAGTTAGCGGTGTGAACAGAACATTGCAGGCTGCCGCGCTGCGTCAAACGAAGAACGCCGAGAAAATAAAAAATCTCTGAGAATTTTCAACGGATTGAGCTGTTTTTTTTTTTTTTTTTAATCTGGGATAATACAAAAAATTATGAACAATGGTGTAATTGGCTTTCAATTTTAATTCTAATAGCAACAAGTATGCATAAATGCTTATTACCGAATTTTCGCGAATCTATAATGATTATATCATCAATATCCATAGATGAGTCTTGTATAGTCTGTAAAACTCAATACATACGTTACATTTTCCTAGCGTAATTAATACACTTTTTTGATCACTTTATAGGAAGCACCTATTGAGGTATACTACAACTTTTCGATTGCACAAACCTTTAATAGGCATTTAAAATAGTTCAGAAATTTGAAAACACTTTGTCGATTACTTTTTACGATGTACCTACGTATTCATACAATTCTGTAGTACCTACTACTACAACCGAAAAAGAAGCTAAATAGACCATTATTTTAAAAAACTTTATAATAAATGAAAAAATTAGTACAAGAAATTCAAACTGCACTCGGGTTTTATACTCTACGAAATAAGGAAAATCTGAAAAAATTATGCTATTTATTCTTATGTAGAACCTCCAAGTCGAACCTCGATACGTCGAAAACCCCCAAAACTCGAAAACTGTTTTGTTCACTTCCCTTCAAGACCCAAAACCTTCATTAGTCGAAATCTGAACCCTCTATTAGTCGAAATAATCAGTTAGTACCTGCAAGCCAGTTTGGTGCATATTTTTCCTCTATAACTCCAAAAATTAAACTGGACCTCTGTATCTCGAACATAGCAATGTTTTATTTTACTTTAATTTGAAATTTATTACATCTATAGTTCGAAGAAAATTAAGTTATCGACTTTAAGGATTTGCCGACAATGTAAGTACACTTAGTAACTTAACTTAACCTCTACAAGTCGAATCAAAATCCGCCTAAGTCAAAATCCTTCATAAGTCGAAAACTCTATAACTCCAATTTTTTGGCGTCTCCCTTGATGTTTGAGTTATAGAGGTTCTACTGTGTGTGAAAAAATGTTATACTTACAAGATGAACCATACCGGTTACAGTCTGTGTTTTAAATGATTTTACTTTTAGTTATTGTCAATATTTAGTCAGGTAATAAATGTAACTAGTCTTGTGGTGTTCCTTAATATTTATAAATTACACAAAAATTTGTAAGAAAGGTTTTCCTGTCATGAAAATAATATCATATAGTACTTCATTTTTTTTTTTTTTGAAAAATAATTTGAACTTATATTCCTTGACCAAAAATCGACTGAAACATCATAACACACAAGTATACTTACTAATAATTCAAAAGCGCTAAAACGCCAGCATTATGTATTGAACTAGGTATTTTCGGCTTTTGGGCAGCTGTAAGCCCGGAAAGGGGGGTCGTGCCCGAGAGAACTTTTGTTCGGAATGTTATAAACTATCTTTTTCCAAAGTTTGAGCCAATTTGACCAATCCATCTACAGTGTGCGGCGTCCTTCATAAGATTATATTTTTTATAATAGTTTGAGTGACAAGTGAAGATATAATAGAGATCAAAAAAAAACAAAATTCGTCATAAACTTCACATATAATATTTTTATGTAGAAGTACAGATGTAAATTATTATTTTATGAAAACGGTATGTGCGTTCGCAGAAGGTCATGGGAATAAACGTCAACAAAAAGTGATGGTATTCATTCGAAAAGAGATAATAATCTGAAATTAAATAGGTACACCTGTTAAGTAATTTGGTCACTCGTTCTAGGAAACATCCATATATATCAAACCTTGACTGACGTCAGAAAAACTAATACAACTACATTTTCTTAACTGAGTTTTACGTTAGTGTTTCTTGTGGATTGTTAATTTTTATTGTCGGCTTTTAGGCTATTAATAAACTGGAAATATCAAAACACATTAATTGACCTCCTTGTTTGAACACATACTGATGGTAATAGATTCTAATTCCAAGGTATCCAAAAAGGGAAATAACGAAATCAATTATTGGGATCCGTCAATGGGCATACACCATCTGGTGGCAAAATTTATAACTCGAATGAGGGAAAAATTTACATAGGAACTGTGCACGCAAATTGTAAAATTGTTTATTAAAATAATAAAACACGTTAAAAAAGTAAAAATTTTTTTGATGATGGAGTCGACGAAGTTTTCTTCTAAAGTTAAATCAAATAAAAAGTTAATATGTTCAGTGAAAAGCTGCAATAGCACTTCAGACATAGATCTTCACTCTTCACCTACATTAACTACTTTCCAATAAAAACTAACCGTTTTATATATGTAAAAAATATATTCGGAAAATTAGAGAAAAAAGTAAACTAATAGAAGCTTGGATGAAAGCAGTAGGTATCAAAGAAGTGAATTCCGGAATAAAAATTTGTTCACGTCATTTTAATGCACATGATTATATTTCAGCAAGTATTTACCATCAGCCATAACCTTAATATTTAAAACTAGAATCATACTAAAATTATAAAGTGAGAAATTATTTATTCCTGTGTAATTGATTTAACACAATTCTAATGATACGATATAAGTATTTTGAGGTTAAGAACCTACCTGCTGCAATACAACAAAGTTGCAATAATGTGTTTGCAACGTTCTCTTAAATCGGCTTTGCACGTGCAAGTCATTGATATGATATTGCTTAAATCACCCAGAATCACCTCACCAATTATATAACGTGAATCACTTTTTAAATCCGAAGTTTGTAAAAAGTAGGCAGTAAACTTGACGGAATTTGAAGGCTAGCTTCCGGATTTGTTATTTCCGAATTTTATAATGTGATTGGCATTAAAAACACGCTCACCTTCAACGAAATTTCCTTTCCGAGGCTTTGTGTCAGCCCAATCACATATTGTGTCAATACTTATCATTTTATCGTAATTTAAAAACTTGGAAATTGCACGGTACACTATAGGAACTACGATAAATTTTCCCTAATCGGCGCCATGTTTTTAGGCTCCTCCCATTTGACGGATCCCAATATAACTCTAACAATACGAAGTCAAAATAAAATTAAGAAACCAACGATAGATAAACATATCAGTTTTCTAACCTCAGGGAAGGAAAACGGAAATTTCACGTTATAGTGAAGCTTAATCTCTTTGAAATAACGCGGTTTAGCAGAATAGCGACAACCAAGAAAAGGGCGCCTAATTTGCCCTTGTTTGCCCCTCTATAATGGTATGGTGTTACCAAGCTTACACTTCATTGGGTATTTATCAGCGCCGATCCACATGACGGCTACGCCTCACTGAGATCAAACAGGGATTAATATTCCACCTCCATAAGAGGTGTTTAGAATTTGCCAGCACCAAAAGGTATGTTAGGATCGTAATGACCTAATAAAACGTTTAACAATACATCACATGAACTACTCTTTGGCTTTTCTGTCGACTTGTAATAGTGTTTAAAGCAGTTTTTCGATCCCTACCAGCTGCCCCGTTCAAGAAGCTCATGCACATTAAATTCGTTTTCAAAATTATAAGAAGCCACCACCAGAGCAAACTCCAAGCTTATGAGAAGATAGTTTTTAACCATCCAGTTATCATACTTTATGAAACCACCTTCACCTTTCCTCGAGTGGTAATAAACAATTTAATCAAACACAGGCAAGCTTTCCTCCTGCTATTGGAAAAGTCCATCGTTTTTCGGATCCACCCTGCAACTCTAAGCCTATTTTCTCCACTCTTTTCATGCACTTGACTTGTCAGTTTTTTGGCTAAACTCGGACTAAATGTAGATGGAGCTTGCAATAAAATAATTAGCTGCTTCGTTGGACATCAACGTTAAGCCATAAATTCTTCTCGCCAGTGATAAACTCTCAAAGCCGCTGAGTAATGAGAAACATAGAAATTGCTGTCTTGTTTAGCATGGTTTAGTGTGCTAGTCAATTCAGAAGGATTTCAGTATTCCAAAATTTCGCTTTTACACTTGATCTACTTCATCTTTTTTACAACGGTGAAGAGTGTAATTTCTTCTGGACGTCTTTGTATTAGATCTTGTTAAATAACTGAGAGTTCAGCTTATGGAATTTGAACCCTTGCATATAAAACGCTGTATTAAGTCGGATCATTCTCTTTATCCTGAGTGTCTACAGCAGTGATTTTTAACCTGAGTTACATAGACCCTTAGAGGGTCCATGTCATGAATGCTGAGAACCTGAGGTTATCCTGACTAACATCATTTATTAAGATAGTAAATAATGTAAAATTGAGTGGCCTGTTTGACTTTTATCGCCTTGTTAAACGAGTCATGTACCCGTCCTAATTCCGTTTGCAACTACGTATCTCTATGAATCAGGATTCTCAGTTTTAGTGACAATTAAAAAGAAAAATGGTAAGTTCAGACGTGAAAGATTACATGTGGCTTGTGTTATCAAAAACAAGTCTACAATTTAATACACATTAACTGATTGTGACACAAGTTACAGTTATACTGCTTCCAGCGCTACCTATTAAAAAGTATTTTTAAATTCACTTGTTTTCTTTTCCTACAGTTCTATTCTAAAGGGATCCGTAGAATGTTTGGAATTCTGAAAGTGGTCCGCGACTAAACAAGATTAAGAAACACTGGTTTAGAGCAGAGTCGGGCAAACTTTAACTTCGTAGGAGGCGCTACCTGAGTTTAGTTTGAGTCACTCCAGACCCTTCAATGAGTACGAGAGTACGAGAGAGTAAGCAGTAATGATCTATATTGCTTTCTCTTTTTTTTCTCCCTTCCAATACCATATCAAGCCGCTTCATCCCGTAGACGAGCGAATTTTCGTTACTACGTTCGCAATACTGTTAGGTTTGGCTATGGAAGAAGGGACTCACCTATAAGAAAATGAAAGAATCACCTCACCCGCACTCGCAGGATCAATGAGGAGCTCCTTGGCTATACCCGAGGAGCACTCGGGAGTCAAAAGAGCCGAGTTTGCCCTCGCAGGATCAATGAGGAGCTACTTGGTTAACCTTGAGGAGCACTCGGGAGTCAAAAGAGCCGAGTTTGCCCGGCTCTGGTCTAAAGTCTGATGATGAGACAGCTGCTCTAACAAAGACGGGCTAGCCTGAATCCTCAAAGCTTGCCGAGTTCCTTGCTGATTCATCAGAATTGATGACAACTAAGGTCACGGTTTAGCAAACTGCCTATCTTATCACACAGGTCTGTATACACTGTATTTATGTAATCTGCCAACACATCAGCTCTAACTGAATGGGGCATGAATATTTTCAAACTCGGCTTAAAATTCTCGTTATAGGAGGCCACTGCTGCCTTGTAGGAGACCTTGTAACTATACCTAAATAAGTTACAAAAAATAAAGCTAACAACCATTATTACCCTTTTTTTAAGAAAACTACATTAAAGAAATCACTAGTTTTCGGCTTTCATGAAAACACTTTTATCCCTTTAGAACGTTGCAACAAGTTAGCAGCGATCCGCACCACTGGCCAAATGAAAGCTTATTGATCAATACTTACAGGGCACACCATCAGAGGGGATAAAAAGGGGGTTTAGGCATCCTTTTCTTGCCTTTTGTATGTAAATCAAGATAGGTAACCTGAAGGAGGTCAAGCTGAAGGCACAACAGCCCTTAAATAGTAGAATGTACATACAGGCTGCTATAAATTCGATGTTAACCAAAGGAATCTCAGAAAAGGTAAACAATTTAATGTGCTATATCATTGGGATAACGTTGGGTCTTCAATTGCCGAATACAGTCGAGAAACAAAATATTTTCTGTCTTTTTTTTAAAAAAGTTACGTATATAAAGACAGAAAAACAATTAGTAATTGGTGCGATACAGTATTGTATTTTAGTAATGTCAAATGCTCTGCAATAATGATATTTAATAATCCAGTCATCATCATCATAAGGTCGTGAGTTCTAAGAATAGTTGGACACGCACCTCCACTCTTTCCTATCCTGAGCTAATCTTCGCATTTCCCTAAAACTAGAACAACCCATATCCTTAACTATTTGTGAACAGTAATCTAATCTATGTCTACCTCTACCCCTCCTAACTTCCGTTTCTAACTTTAACATGTCTCTGACTAGATCTTCATGCCTGAGAATCTATCTCACCTATTTCTTATTGGCTTCCATAGAGTCCTCTGTTCTTCTATTCTTTCTAATACATCTTCATTTCTAACCTTCTCTATCCACGGTATCCTCATCATTCGCCTGTAACATCACATTTCGAACGCTTTTAACTTTTTCTTTATCACCGCACCCACTGTACATGTTTCGCACCCGTACAGCGCCGTGTTCCAAACATACACCTTTAATAATCGTGTGCATATTTAAAAAATTTAAGTTGATTATGGTGAAAGAAAAAGTCGGTGGGGAAAGCTTCATACGAAATTTTGTTTTGTTTATTGAATAAATATGTAAGTATGTTTGAAAATGTCAGGCGACCGAAACATATGTAAGAGCAATCTTAATATACTTGTGTACCAAGCGTTTTATTTAATTAGTTAATTATTTAAATATGTTTACCTAGTGCCCAGCAAAAATTCAATCACCACGTTTATTTTGTTGTTCAGCACTTCCACAATTAGAAGTAAATATAGAAAAAATATGTAACCAATTTTTCGTAAAACCAGTCTCCCAAATTTTTCGAAAACAAGTGAATATCTAGTTGGTTTCTAGTATATTATTGAGTAATATTTTATTAGTATGTATTTTGACTATAGCGTTCTTCTATACCGTAACCTAATAATTACGAATAGATAGCCTGAATATAAAAAGGTATCTTCAACTTATCACCATATCTCTACAGTGAATGATGATCATTTTAGAATGATTAGCCGTATATTTAACAACATAAACTAAGGAAGAGATAATATGAACTTTAAATTGATTGATTCCGGCTTATGTTTCGTTGTGGCTTGAGTTGGTTTCTTTTTTAGTTATAAAACAATTTTTATGTTGAAACTGCCCAATTTACAGCGTGAAAACATATTTTTTTAACGCTGAAGCGATTGCTTATATAAGCACTCTTATTACTTTTTATGCAGGCTTGTTTTTTTACTATCTAAGCCTAAGATAATGGTTTAAATGCATTAACATAATTTCATATTTTTTTGAAGGACCTAATTAATCTTATTTTGGAGCAAGAAAACATCAATTACTTAACAATAGCTACAAACTAATTGTTGGGTATTTATGTATGTACATATCTGTATGTCATTGATTCTTGGCAGCTCCTACACTATCTACATTTAGTAAGGGATTAAATTACCAAATCTAATTTAAACAAGAATAATACGGTAACTGATTGGCATAAAATCGAATTCATTTACATTGCTTACTACTTGCACTTTAACCATTATTGGAACGTTTGGCTTTTTATACTACATGGATCAAGGGCAATACATTAAATTTTTGAATGAAACCCAAATTATTTAGATTCAATTTAATATTTGAAACAATAGATGCACCGCAACGATACATAATGTTTATTTATATGTATTTATATAACTAATATAAAGAGTTCGGATATAATTGGGGTAATCTCCGAAACTAATCATTCGATTTCAAAAATTACTTCACCAATGTTTAGAAGGACCTTGACGCTAGACACAAGTTGTACATTATTATGTTAAAATAAAAGGGCTTTTTGTGGACACCAGTTTGATAACCAGTAACCAGATTCAGAGCGCCAATTCCAAATAAACAAATATACTATTAAATATTAATGTGAAAATTCATTTTCAATTTTCGATCCGTTACAAGCTACCTCAGGTTAATGAGATAATTTTCTTTTTGTTGTTGTTGTCACACCCCCGTCGGGAATCGAACCCGAAAGCCAAAGATCTCAGATTCGATTCCCGGCGAGGGTGTGACAACAGCAACAAAAAATTTTCCCTCATTGACCTAACCTAACCTAACCTGAGGTAGTTTGTAGTGGATCGAAAATTGAAAATGAATTTTCACATTAATATTTCTTATTAACCACTATTAAAAATGACATAAATATACTATCGGTAACTAAATATGAGGTCACGTGGCTCTCAATCACATACGAAGACAGTGTACATATAAATGCTTTCTATATGAAAATTGTATAGATTAAAAACGTTATGTGAATATTACACAACTCTACAAAAAAAAATTTGTCTTTGTCCTAAAATTTATTTTATGATTTTTCTATGCATTATGTTCCAAAACATGGAAAAATACCCATACTCCATATAAAGTTTGCTTTTGTGTTAGTTACGATAATAATACTTCTTTTGAGTTATCATCTATAAAAAAAGCATTAAATAGTTCTGGTATATTTTAAAATACCTCGAAAAAATAAAGAGGTACTTTAGTAACAACGTAAAAGGTTTGTTTCAAGGAATTGGTATGCTCTGTGTTCCCAGTGAGTAGCGTTCGACGAATAGCCCGAAAGCAGTTTATTTCATAACGGAAATAAATTTCCATCTTTTCCAGTCGCTCATTCTCTACATTTGAAAGAAAACCATGAAAGTGTCAAAAATTTACTCGAAACTTTGAAGTATAAGTTGCAGTTTATTGGAGATTTTAAGATGGTAGGATTTTTAATGGGACTGCAGGGTGGATATACAAAATATCCGTTATCTCTGTTTGTTGGACAGTAGAGCGGATATTGAAAAATCATGGCCACTAAGAACTGAATTTCGTGTTGGGAAACAAAACGTAAAACGTGAACCATTTGCTGAATCTGAAGTTAGAACTTATGAAACAATTTGTAAATAATTAGATGAATGATCTGAAGGTTTTACGGTTTTAAACAACTTTTTCCCAAAGTTGTCAGAGGCAAAGGTTAAATTTAAAATTTTTGTTGATTCATAAATTAAAAAGTGCTCAACACAAAAGTTGTAATAGTTTTAAGGGAGTAGTTTCTGCGTATTCGAAAGAACAAGGAGAACGTTTGTATCAAGATTATGATTATGGCTTTCGAGCAACGTTATTGGGGTTATTACAACGAACTACATTTGGGTTTTAGTGAGAGAAAATGGTTATAAACATGGAAGAATAAGTAATAGGGTTCATTTTTAAACTTTTTTCCTATATTTTGTAATTTAATATGATAGTAAAAGTTGATAAAAACGTATATATAAATGTATTTGTTTCAATTTATCGATAAATAAAAATTTAAACCATAGATTTTCCAAAATATCAATCAACTGTGCCCCGGATACAAAAGCAAACTTTTTTCAGGCCGTATATTGTTTTTCCGTCCAATACATAAATCTATCTAAATTTCATACCCTCTTATCAAAGTCAATATTCGTGTAATACCTGTGTTATGTATGTAAATGAAAGTAAGCTATGTGAAATCTTTGCAAATGCACATGCTTAATTTTACGTTTGTTTCTAAGTAAATTAACACATTTTGAATTGAAATTAACTATTTTGTTGAAATTTACAATTCTTGTATCATATGCACACGAGCGACTCTAGACAGAGTTGAAACTTGTTAACTTCTCAAGTATAAGGACGTTTTTGTATTGAATTATCGCTGGTTTATGAAAAAATGCCAAAGCGTGTAGACATTTCTTAGGTTGTTTTTTCACTGATGCATCTGCCTGAGGCATGCTGATTAAACACCACAAATATCAATATTGCAAAATTAATGTATACGTTGCTCGTTACTAGTTTCATTTACAACTAATATAAACATAAGAATTATTTATTTACCTGATATTTTACTGAAACCATCTTAGTAATTTCATTCGGGAGAGAAAATTATTATTCTCCTTATAACGGTGCAACTTGAGTTAGAAAGCAGTGGAGAGAACGACTGTTTTTGCACTAAAGTTTTGTGCCTTATTTCGTTAGACAGTTACTATGTTGCATTTTGGCAAATGATGTAAAGATTAATTTCGAAGCACCATTTAGGGATTATGTTTAAACAATAGAAAACTGGACTTTTTACTGATAAGGTAATGATAGGCCTTGTATTGTGACCATTATGTAAGTTGTTTGCCATTATTGACCATTCAGATATAATAACATTGTTCACCATTGTCTTACAATTTTATTGACTTCTTTTATATCGGATATTATTTGATTTTTATTTACTGATTGGCTGTGCCAATTTCTATTAACTCGGCACTTCCACCCAGACACCGTTGAACTAAATCAATTGTACAGGTCTAGCAAAAATACCAACATTGTATAGTTATACAACATAAGTTATATCGCTTTATACCATCGCGAAAAATATTTTATGAATAAAATTGTATTATTTTGATTCATATGAGCGGATATCCAACAAATAAGCCCCAAAGTTTTTTTTATAGCAGTTTAGAATAAATTTCTACAAAGTGATTCTGAAATGCGAGTACTCCAAAATGAGGGGTTACGGNGAGGGTCCATGTCATGAATGCTGAGAACCTGAGGTTATCCTGACTAACATCATTTATTAAGATAGTTAATAATGTAAAATTGAGTGGCCTGTTTGACTTTTATCGCCTTGTTAAACGAGTCATGTACCCGTCCTAATTCCGTTTGCAACTACGTATCTCTATGAATCAGGATTCTCAGTTTTAGTGACAATTAAAAAGAAAAATGGTAAGTTCAGACGTGAAAGATTACATGTGGCTTGTGTTATCAAAAACAAGTCTACAATTTAATACACATTAACTGATTGTGACACAAGTTACAGTTATACTGCTTCCAGCGCTACCTATTAAAAAGTATTTTTAAATTCACTTGTTTTCTTTTCCTACAGTTCTATTCTAAAGGGATCCGTAGAATGTTTGGAATTCTGAAAGTGGTCCGCGACTAAACAAGATTAAGAAACACTGGTTTAGAGCAGAGTCGGGCAAACTTTAACTTCGTAGGAGGCGCTACCTGAGTTTAGTTTGAGTCACTCCAGACCCTTCAATGAGTACGAGAGTACGAGAGAGTAAGCAGTAATGATCTATATTGCTTTCTCTTTTTTTTCTCCCTTCCAATACCATATCAAGCCGCTTCATCCCGTAGACGAGCGAATTTTCGTTACTACGTTCGCAATACTGTTAGGTTTGGCTATGGAAGAAGGGACTCACCTATAAGAAAATGAAAGAATCACCTCACCCGCACTCGCAGGATCAATGAGGAGCTCCTTGGCTATACCCGAGGAGCACTCGGGAGTCAAAAGAGCCGAGTTTGCCCGGCTCTGGTCTAAAGTCTGATGATGAGACAGCTGCTCTAACAAAGACGGGCTAGCCTGAATCCTCAAAGCTTGCCGAGTTCCTTGCTGATTCATCAGAATTGATGACAACTAAGGTCACGGTTTAGCAAACTGCCTATCTTATCACACAGGTCTGTATACACTGTATTTATGTAATCTGCCAACACATCAGCTCTAACTGAATGGGGCATGAATATTTTCAAACTCGGCTTAAAATTCTCGTTATAGGAGGCCACTGCTGCCTTGTAGGAGACCTTGTAACTATACCTAAATAAGTTACAAAAAATAAAGCTAACAACCATTATTACCCTTTTTTTAAGAAAACTACATTAAAGAAATCACTAGTTTTCGGCTTTCATGAAAACACTTTTATCCCTTTAGAACGTTGCAACAAGTTAGCAGCGATCCGCACCACTGGCCAAATGAAAGCTTATTGATCAATACTTACAGGGCACACCATCAGAGGGGATAAAAAGGGGGTTTAGGCATCCTTTTCTTGCCTTTTGTATGTAAATCAAGATAGGTAACCTGAAGGAGGTCAAGCTGAAGGCACAACAGCCCTTAAATAGTAGAATGTACATACAGGCTGCTATAAATTCGATGTTAACCAAAGGAATCTCAGAAAAGGTAAACAATTTAATGTGCTATATCATTGGGATAACGTTGGGTCTTCAATTGCCGAATACAGTCGAGAAACAAAATATTTTCTGTCTTTTTTTTAAAAAAGTTACGTATATAAAGACAGAAAAACAATTAGTAATTGGTGCGATACAGTATTGTATTTTAGTAATGTCAAATGCTCTGCAATAATGATATTTAATAATCCAGTCATCATCATCATAAGGTCGTGAGTTCTAAGAATAGTTGGACACGCACCTCCACTCTTTCCTATCCTGAGCTAATCTTCGCATTTCCCTAAAACTAGAACAACCCATATCCTTAACTATTTGTGAACAGTAATCTAATCTATGTCTACCTCTACCCCTCCTAACTTCCGTTTCTAACTTTAACATGTCTCTGACTAGATCTTCATGCCTGAGAATCTATCTCACCTATTTCTTATTGGCTTCCATAGAGTCCTCTGTTCTTCTATTCTTTCTAATACATCTTCATTTCTAACCTTCTCTATCCACGGTATCCTCATCATTCGCCTGTAACATCACATTTCGAACGCTTTTAACTTTTTCTTTATCACCGCACCCACTGTACATGTTTCGCACCCGTACAGCGCCGTGTTCCAAACATACACCTTTAATAATCGTGTGCATATTTAAAAAATTTAAGTTGATTATGGTGAAAGAAAAAGTCGGTGGGGAAAGCTTCATACGAAATTTTGTTTTGTTTATTGAATAAATATGTAAGTATGTTTGAAAATGTCAGGCGACCGAAACATATGTAAGAGCAATCTTAATATACTTGTGTACCAAGCGTTTTATTTAATTAGTTAATTATTTAAATATGTTTACCTAGTGCCCAGCAAAAATTCAATCACCACGTTTATTTTGTTGTTCAGCACTTCCACAATTAGAAGTAAATATAGAAAAAATATGTAACCAATTTTTCGTAAAACCAGTCTCCCAAATTTTTCGAAAACAAGTGAATATCTAGTTGGTTTCTAGTATATTATTGAGTAATATTTTATTAGTATGTATTTTGACTATAGCGTTCTTCTATACCGTAACCTAATAATTACGAATAGATAGCCTGAATATAAAAAGGTATCTTCAACTTATCACCATATCTCTACAGTGAATGATGATCATTTTAGAATGATTAGCCGTATATTTAACAACATAAACTAAGGAAGAGATAATATGAACTTTAAATTGATTGATTCCGGCTTATGTTTCGTTGTGGCTTGAGTTGGTTTCTTTTTTAGTTATAAAACAATTTTTATGTTGAAACTGCCCAATTTACAGCGTGAAAACATATTTTTTTAACGCTGAAGCGATTGCTTATATAAGCACTCTTATTACTTTTTATGCAGGCTTGTTTTTTTACTATCTAAGCCTAAGATAATGGTTTAAATGCATTAACATAATTTCATATTTTTTTGAAGGACCTAATTAATCTTATTTTGGAGCAAGAAAACATCAATTACTTAACAATAGCTACAAACTAATTGTTGGGTATTTATGTATGTACATATCTGTATGTCATTGATTCTTGGCAGCTCCTACACTATCTACATTTAGTAAGGGATTAAATTACCAAATCTAATTTAAACAAGAATAATACGGTAACTGATTGGCATAAAATCGAATTCATTTACATTGCTTACTACTTGCACTTTAACCATTATTGGAACGTTTGGCTTTTTATACTACATGGATCAAGGGCAATACATTAAATTTTTGAATGAAACCCAAATTATTTAGATTCAATTTAATATTTGAAACAATAGATGCACCGCAACGATACATAATGTTTATTTATATGTATTTATATAACTAATATAAAGAGTTCGGATATAATTGGGGTAATCTCCGAAACTAATCATTCGATTTCAAAAATTACTTCACCAATGTTTAGAAGGACCTTGACGCTAGACACAAGTTGTACATTATTATGTTAAAATAAAAGGGCTTTTTGTGGACACCAGTTTGATAACCAGTAACCAGATTCAGAGCGCCAATTCCAAATAAACAAATATACTATTAAATATTAATGTGAAAATTCATTTTCAATTTTCGATCCGTTACAAGCTACCTCAGGTTAATGAGATAATTTTCTTTTTGTTGTTGTTGTCACACCCCCGTCGGGAATCGAACCCGAAAGCCAAAGATCTCAGATTCGATTCCCGGCGAGGGTGTGACAACAGCAACAAAAAATTTTCCCTCATTGACCTAACCTAACCTAACCTGAGGTAGTTTGTAGTGGATCGAAAATTGAAAATGAATTTTCACATTAATATTTCTTATTAACCACTATTAAAAATGACATAAATATACTATCGGTAACTAAATATGAGGTCACGTGGCTCTCAATCACATACGAAGACAGTGTACATATAAATGCTTTCTATATGAAAATTGTATAGATTAAAAACGTTATGTGAATATTACACAACTCTACAAAAAAAAATTTGTCTTTGTCCTAAAATTTATTTTATGATTTTTCTATGCATTATGTTCCAAAACATGGAAAAATACCCATACTCCATATAAAGTTTGCTTTTGTGTTAGTTACGATAATAATACTTCTTTTGAGTTATCATCTATAAAAAAAGCATTAAATAGTTCTGGTATATTTTAAAATACCTCGAAAAAATAAAGAGGTACTTTAGTAACAACGTAAAAGGTTTGTTTCAAGGAATTGGTATGCTCTGTGTTCCCAGTGAGTAGCGTTCGACGAATAGCCCGAAAGCAGTTTATTTCATAACGGAAATAAATTTCCATCTTTTCCAGTCGCTCATTCTCTACATTTGAAAGAAAACCATGAAAGTGTCAAAAATTTACTCGAAACTTTGAAGTATAAGTTGCAGTTTATTGGAGATTTTAAGATGGTAGGATTTTTAATGGGACTGCAGGGTGGATATACAAAATATCCGTTATCTCTGTTTGTTGGACAGTAGAGCGGATATTGAAAAATCATGGCCACTAAGAACTGAATTTCGTGTTGGGAAACAAAACGTAAAACGTGAACCATTTGCTGAATCTGAAGTTAGAACTTATGAAACAATTTGTAAATAATTAGATGAATGATCTGAAGGTTTTACGGTTTTAAACAACTTTTTCCCAAAGTTGTCAGAGGCAAAGGTTAAATTTAAAATTTTTGTTGATTCATAAATTAAAAAGTGCTCAACATAAAAGTTGTAATAGTTTTAAAGGAGTTGTTTCCGGATTTTTAGGGAACAACAAAGTTATAAATTACCGAGAGCTAGTTGATAACTTGATAGAAGACTTTAAAACTATAGGTTGCAGAATGTCTCTAAAAGTACATATGCTGCATGCTCATTTAGATAATTTTGAAAACAACATGGGAGCGTATTCGAAAGAACAAGGAGAACGTTTTTGTCAAGATATTATGGCTTTCGAACACCGTTATTAAGGTCATTACAACCAAAATAAGATGGGGGACTACATTTGAGTTTTAGTGAGAGAAAATTGTTATAAAGATGAAAGAAAAAGTATAGGGTTCAGTTTTAAACTTTTTTCTTCTATTTTGTAATTTAATATGATAGTAAAATTGATAAAAATTATATATAGGTAGTACATTACGTATCGAGGGAAGAAACAGGGTTTTTTCAGACTGCATGTGAATTGCCACCCGAGCCGAAGGTGTGCGGAAAGCTCGTCATTAAATTGATAGTTGGTGAAGTAAGAATAAATGATTTAGAGGTTAGAAAGACATTGTCATTGAACAACTGATTTCTGCGCATGCCCATAAACTTGAGCGCATGCGCTTAAAAGACTAATTTCTTTTCATCCCAACTAAAACACGGCTGAAAAGAGTTCATTTCTTCCCTATTTCATAGCATGCAAAACGAGCTTTCCGCGCTAACATGACAAAAATAAAACTCACACGTAGTCTGAAATATCAACTTTTCAGACCTCGATACGTAATGTACTCTTGTTTCAATTTATCGATAAATAAAAATTTAAACCATATATTCTCTAAAATATTAATCAACTGTTCCCTGGATACAAAAGCAAACTTTTTCAGGCCATATATTTTTTTTTGTCCAACTATCGATAAATCTATCTAAATTTCATACCCTCTTATCAAAGTCAAAATACGTGTTGACCTGTGTTATTCATAAATTGATAAAAATTACAAGCGAACGAAGCTGCGAGCACATAACTAAATATAAAATATACCTGCCGTAACCCACCCAAATTTAGACAGTTCCTTTATTATATCGTATCCTAACCTAAACCATTTTACAGTTAAGCTAAATTATGTATGCTTCTATTTTAACTACAATAAGTCTAGAAGTATATAATCATCATATAAGTGCAGATATGTGCTACAAGCCACAAGAATGAGGTAGTCAGGTGAAAGGAATTTCTTTTTCTGTAAAAAGAAACGTTGTAGGCCACACAAGCTACTAAATAATGATAGAAACATTTATGCAATAAATGATTAGTCATGTACCTTCATGAATCATGGAGAACGATTTTATTTCAAAGTTTCAAATTAGCTGACAACCCGCTTCGCTGAGGGTGTTTAGTGGTCAATTTTGCAAACACAAACACACACCAGACTGAAGGTCATTACAGGTTAAACCAAATATTTTTTGGTCGAAATATATAGATATACGAAAATACCTTAGTGTACCGAGTGTCATGGCCAAGAGGTTTAGACCATTGCTTAGCATTCGGGAGGACGCGGGTTCGATTCCGGGTCCGTCTGCCTTGGTCCAAGTTTTTCTGTGGTTTCCTTGGATCACTTAGGCAAATGCTGAGGCAGTAATATTCCACAGATAATCTTTCACTCTCTTCTGTCTTCATTTCGTCCGTCTCATCTTTCTCACC
>NW_020442467.1:2931106-2938345 GCF_000699045.2 Agrilus planipennis
TCCTATCCTGAGCTAATCTTCGCATTTCCCTAAAACTAGAACAACCCATATCCTTAACTATTTGTGAACAGTAATCTAATCTATGTCTACCTCTACCCCTCCTAACTTCCGTTTCTAACTTTAACATGTCTCTGACTAGATCTTCATGCCTGAGAATCTATCTCACCTATTTCTTATTGGCTTCCATAGAGTCCTCTGTTCTTCTATTCTTTCTAATACATCTTCATTTCTAACCTTCTCTATCCACGGTATCCTCATCATTCGCCTGTAACATCACATTTCGAACGCTTTTAACTTTTTCTTTATCACCGCACCCACTGTACATGTTTCGCACCCGTACAGCGCCGTGTTCCAAACATACACCTTTAATAATCGTGTGCATATTTAAAAAATTTAAGTTGATTATGGTGAAAGAAAAAGTCGGTGGGGAAAGCTTCATACGAAATTTTGTTTTGTTTATTGAATAAATATGTAAGTATGTTTGAAAATGTCAGGCGACCGAAACATATGTAAGAGCAATCTTAATATACTTGTGTACCAAGCGTTTTATTTAATTAGTTAATTATTTAAATATGTTTACCTAGTGCCCAGCAAAAATTCAATCACCACGTTTATTTTGTTGTTCAGCACTTCCACAATTAGAAGTAAATATAGAAAAAATATGTAACCAATTTTTCGTAAAACCAGTCTCCCAAATTTTTCGAAAACAAGTGAATATCTAGTTGGTTTCTAGTATATTATTGAGTAATATTTTATTAGTATGTATTTTGACTATAGCGTTCTTCTATACCGTAACCTAATAATTACGAATAGATAGCCTGAATATAAAAAGGTATCTTCAACTTATCACCATATCTCTACAGTGAATGATGATCATTTTAGAATGATTAGCCGTATATTTAACAACATAAACTAAGGAAGAGATAATATGAACTTTAAATTGATTGATTCCGGCTTATGTTTCGTTGTGGCTTGAGTTGGTTTCTTTTTTAGTTATAAAACAATTTTTATGTTGAAACTGCCCAATTTACAGCGTGAAAACATATTTTTTTAACGCTGAAGCGATTGCTTATATAAGCACTCTTATTACTTTTTATGCAGGCTTGTTTTTTTACTATCTAAGCCTAAGATAATGGTTTAAATGCATTAACATAATTTCATATTTTTTTGAAGGACCTAATTAATCTTATTTTGGAGCAAGAAAACATCAATTACTTAACAATAGCTACAAACTAATTGTTGGGTATTTATGTATGTACATATCTGTATGTCATTGATTCTTGGCAGCTCCTACACTATCTACATTTAGTAAGGGATTAAATTACCAAATCTAATTTAAACAAGAATAATACGGTAACTGATTGGCATAAAATCGAATTCATTTACATTGCTTACTACTTGCACTTTAACCATTATTGGAACGTTTGGCTTTTTATACTACATGGATCAAGGGCAATACATTAAATTTTTGAATGAAACCCAAATTATTTAGATTCAATTTAATATTTGAAACAATAGATGCACCGCAACGATACATAATGTTTATTTATATGTATTTATATAACTAATATAAAGAGTTCGGATATAATTGGGGTAATCTCCGAAACTAATCATTCGATTTCAAAAATTACTTCACCAATGTTTAGAAGGACCTTGACGCTAGACACAAGTTGTACATTATTATGTTAAAATAAAAGGGCTTTTTGTGGACACCAGTTTGATAACCAGTAACCAGATTCAGAGCGCCAATTCCAAATAAACAAATATACTATTAAATATTAATGTGAAAATTCATTTTCAATTTTCGATCCGTTACAAGCTACCTCAGGTTAATGAGATAATTTTCTTTTTGTTGTTGTTGTCACACCCCCGTCGGGAATCGAACCCGAAAGCCAAAGATCTCAGATTCGATTCCCGGCGAGGGTGTGACAACAGCAACAAAAAATTTTCCCTCATTGACCTAACCTAACCTAACCTGAGGTAGTTTGTAGTGGATCGAAAATTGAAAATGAATTTTCACATTAATATTTCTTATTAACCACTATTAAAAATGACATAAATATACTATCGGTAACTAAATATGAGGTCACGTGGCTCTCAATCACATACGAAGACAGTGTACATATAAATGCTTTCTATATGAAAATTGTATAGATTAAAAACGTTATGTGAATATTACACAACTCTACAAAAAAAAATTTGTCTTTGTCCTAAAATTTATTTTATGATTTTTCTATGCATTATGTTCCAAAACATGGAAAAATACCCATACTCCATATAAAGTTTGCTTTTGTGTTAGTTACGATAATAATACTTCTTTTGAGTTATCATCTATAAAAAAAGCATTAAATAGTTCTGGTATATTTTAAAATACCTCGAAAAAATAAAGAGGTACTTTAGTAACAACGTAAAAGGTTTGTTTCAAGGAATTGGTATGCTCTGTGTTCCCAGTGAGTAGCGTTCGACGAATAGCCCGAAAGCAGTTTATTTCATAACGGAAATAAATTTCCATCTTTTCCAGTCGCTCATTCTCTACATTTGAAAGAAAACCATGAAAGTGTCAAAAATTTACTCGAAACTTTGAAGTATAAGTTGCAGTTTATTGGAGATTTTAAGATGGTAGGATTTTTAATGGGACTGCAGGGTGGATATACAAAATATCCGTTATCTCTGTTTGTTGGACAGTAGAGCGGATATTGAAAAATCATGGCCACTAAGAACTGAATTTCGTGTTGGGAAACAAAACGTAAAACGTGAACCATTTGCTGAATCTGAAGTTAGAACTTATGAAACAATTTGTAAATAATTAGATGAATGATCTGAAGGTTTTACGGTTTTAAACAACTTTTTCCCAAAGTTGTCAGAGGCAAAGGTTAAATTTAAAATTTTTGTTGATTCATAAATTAAAAAGTGCTCAACATAAAAGTTGTAATAGTTTTAAAGGAGTTGTTTCCGGATTTTTAGGGAACAACAAAGTTATAAATTACCGAGAGCTAGTTGATAACTTGATAGAAGACTTTAAAACTATAGGTTGCAGAATGTCTCTAAAAGTACATATGCTGCATGCTCATTTAGATAATTTTGAAAACAACATGGGAGCGTATTCGAAAGAACAAGGAGAACGTTTTTGTCAAGATATTATGGCTTTCGAACACCGTTATTAAGGTCATTACAACCAAAATAAGATGGGGGACTACATTTGAGTTTTAGTGAGAGAAAATTGTTATAAAGATGAAAGAAAAAGTATAGGGTTCAGTTTTAAACTTTTTTCTTCTATTTTGTAATTTAATATGATAGTAAAATTGATAAAAATTATATATAGGTAGTACATTACGTATCGAGGGAAGAAACAGGGTTTTTTCAGACTGCATGTGAATTGCCACCCGAGCCGAAGGTGTGCGGAAAGCTCGTCATTAAATTGATAGTTGGTGAAGTAAGAATAAATGATTTAGAGGTTAGAAAGACATTGTCATTGAACAACTGATTTCTGCGCATGCCCATAAACTTGAGCGCATGCGCTTAAAAGACTAATTTCTTTTCATCCCAACTAAAACACGGCTGAAAAGAGTTCATTTCTTCCCTATTTCATAGCATGCAAAACGAGCTTTCCGCGCTAACATGACAAAAATAAAACTCACACGTAGTCTGAAATATCAACTTTTCAGACCTCGATACGTAATGTACTCTTGTTTCAATTTATCGATAAATAAAAATTTAAACCATATATTCTCTAAAATATTAATCAACTGTTCCCTGGATACAAAAGCAAACTTTTTCAGGCCATATATTTTTTTTTGTCCAACTATCGATAAATCTATCTAAATTTCATACCCTCTTATCAAAGTCAAAATACGTGTTGACCTGTGTTATTCATAAATTGATAAAAATTACAAGCGAACGAAGCTGCGAGCACATAACTAAATATAAAATATACCTGCCGTAACCCACCCAAATTTAGACAGTTCCTTTATTATATCGTATCCTAACCTAAACCATTTTACAGTTAAGCTAAATTATGTATGCTTCTATTTTAACTACAATAAGTCTAGAAGTATATAATCATCATATAAGTGCAGATATGTGCTACAAGCCACAAGAATGAGGTAGTCAGGTGAAAGGAATTTCTTTTTCTGTAAAAAGAAACGTTGTAGGCCACACAAGCTACTAAATAATGATAGAAACATTTATGCAATAAATGATTAGTCATGTACCTTCATGAATCATGGAGAACGATTTTATTTCAAAGTTTCAAATTAGCTGACAACCCGCTTCGCTGAGGGTGTTTAGTGGTCAATTTTGCAAACACAAACACACACCAGACTGAAGGTCATTACAGGTTAAACCAAATATTTTTTGGTCGAAATATATAGATATACGAAAATACCTTAGTGTACCGAGTGTCATGGCCAAGAGGTTTAGACCATTGCTTAGCATTCGGGAGGACGCGGGTTCGATTCCGGGTCCGTCTGCCTTGGTCCAAGTTTTTCTGTGGTTTCCTTGGATCACTTAGGCAAATGCTGAGGCAGTAATATTCAACCGATAATCTTTCACTCTCCTCTGTCTTCATTTGTCCGTCTCATCTTTCTCACCCGAACCACCACCCACCCATTCCCACGATTCCTGAAAGCAGGCCGAAGAGGGCCTTCCGCCCTACCTTCCGGAGGGACTGCCCGCCCACCAGCATTACTGGCTGGTGGGAATGAAACACCCAAAAGTTTTTTTTTTTTTTCCTTAGTGTAATTGTCAAAAGGCAGTTCCACCACTGACACATAAGTCAGAACATTCCAAGACTTTCTCGACCCCTGCGATCCATTCACTGTAGAACATTATACCTCAAGACAATTAGGCATTCAAGAACATTCAGAGGTCTTACTGGAGATGGAAAGACCGCTGAAGAAGTTCGTCACTCGTTAAACGTTAGAAGCAACGGAAGGAACGGCATCAGTTCACCTACTGGCTGCGAAAGCATTTACCAATATGTTCACGTATTGTTTGGTATTTGTTAAGTTTAGGTGTGATTCAAAATATTTATGTTACAGCCAGCCTGTAGTAGTTGTTTGTTCTTTTATCGTTTAAACTGTAAATTTAGTCAATTGATGTGCAGTCATAAATAAATTCAGAAATACAATATCAATCATTGGAGTAGGTCAGTATGTCCTGTAGAACAGTTATTACAACGATGTAACATGATATTTATTTATGGGTTGGACTATATCGTTGCAGAGGACGAACTCCTTGATTTCATAGAAGACAACTTCCACTATAGTGCACGAAAAATAGTAGGGGACGTCTAAAGTGACACGGTGGAAAATTTTAATGGAACAGTTGTTGCGTCTGTATCATTTGCAACGAGTGCAAGCTTTACTTGAAACTTTGAAATGTATGTCAATGCTTTCGAATGAAAAGTTCTGCATTTTTTCCATAGGGTATTGCTTACTACAGACAAATGTTGTTTCACTAGAGATGTAATTTTGAATTTTCACAATGATAACATAGTGACAATGATGAAACAAATCCGCGTAATGTACATCTTTCACGATTTTAACAACGGTTTTAGGTAAATGTGTGACGCGGAGATTCGCTGTTCGAACCTTTCGTTCTACTTGTGCGTTTAAATGACGCTATTTCTTTGACTATCAAATGTCTTGAGGACGTACCGTTGCAATTGTGTGAACATTATGTTATTTCAACATAATGGTAGACACCCTCACATTGCAAGACCAGGTGACTGTCTGGACGTAGGGGCTAGGGGCGCTGTACATTAGCATTACCATACCCTCCGTGAGTCTCCTTGAGATTTTACGTCAACGGTACGATGAGGGATGCCTTCGCACCAGTAGTGCTCGTTGTTGCCAGAAAATTTCAGTAGGCTTCATCTGTCCAAATAATATTACTAGAGATCTTTAAAATGATGAACGGGCGATCACTATCATATAGATGACAGACACCTGCTAGAAATCAATGTAAAAAATGCAGGGGGTAAACTACCAAAATATTATTATTGTAATTAAATGCTTAACCATCAAATGCCACCCCACATATTATATATATTTGAAAAGAGGGAAAAATTATCCTTTGAACTAAATCATAGCGAAGTATGGTTCCTATTTAAAAAAAATACAAGTTTATGTCATAAATCGAAATAAGATTATCTTTGTTAACTTTTCCGACACCACCCTATTATCTGTAAAAAAAGTGCCTGAAGAACGTAAAAGTTGTTTTTTTCTAATGTTTCAAACAACGAAGATATGGAGAAGTAGCTAAAACTCAAAATTTTCAACTTTTGTTTATAACGAAAGATAATAACAAGTTTTTGAAAACAACAATATATTTGTCTCAAAAAAAGAGATCGAGAATCCGTCATTAATTTCTTTGTATTTGGTACACAAAATTACATTGGCTTTTCACGCGCAGGACCGGCTTAGACTAGTATATTGTTGTGGGTTACTTAAAAATTTAATTTAAATTAGAAAGTTTATACTTGTGCGAAGAACCACACTTCACACAAACATAAACCTTCTAACCCGTAAGTGCCTAGATTTTTCGCTTACTTAAAAATATTTAACCGTTTACCTACATCGAAATTGCACTTACTTATTTGCCCACAACAAATAACAACTTTACAGAATAAACATTTTATACGGTTAAGGACACTCACAGTGAGTCAGTAGTTTTTCATGGTCAAGTTCATTTTTTATAGTTATACAATTAAATAAGTAACGTGTAAATGTATACAAATGTTGACCCTCTCGTAAGCGATACATACACCTTGATAAATTCACATTGAATGTAGGTAACATTAAACCCGCTGCGTTTTCTAACAAAGCGTGTCTATAGAAGATTTTTATGTCGTTGTAAAAGAAAAAGTTAACAATGGTAACAAGTATAGTGGAAACTAAACTGATTTAAACTTAAAACCCAACATAATACACTATGAAACTATGGATTACAAGACTGCGTATACATATAAATTCGAGTAAAGGAGAATTTAACTGTTAGGATTTCATACAGAAATTACAATTATTAAAAAAATATATCAAAACATTTATTTACTGTGGTCTTCCTGTGATATCTGATACTTCAATGGTAGAGGAAGAGTAAATTATCGAAAAAAAAATATTTTTGAGAAATATCAACCGTCTGAAATATTATACAGGTCGTAACCTCAAATATCTGAAATATACAAAGTGCTCCATTTAAAACGAATATGTATTGCGAGAACCGCTCCCCCCCCCCCCT
>NW_020442467.1:2938361-2944352 GCF_000699045.2 Agrilus planipennis
CCCCCCCCCCCCTATACTAATAGGTTAATAAAAATTCTACTAGCACATTTGGAATCACCACAGTACAAATTATATAATCCGTTATTCTGAATTTTCAAAATGATTGTTTATAAAGATTATCAAATTAGAAAATTTACCCTGTGCAATATACATACTTCTTCGGTGCAATTTATTAAATATAGTTTATTAAATATATATAAAATATTAGCTCCTAATAAAACATATTTTTTAATAACTTTCTGAAGCACAGAAAATAGCGATTCTCTTGTAATTCAGACGTTCAAAAATTCATAACTCGGAAAATATTAATTTTACAAAAAAAACCAAATGTGTGCTGGGACACATAGCAGAAGTGAAACTTCAACAGACAAGTGAAAATACGAATTGCAACAAAATGAAATAACTTGAAATTTTACGGGCAGGTTTTCAAATTGGACAAGTATATTAACAATGTGCCCGTAAAATTTGAAGTAAAAGTTTTGTTGCGATTCGTTTTTTCACTTGTCCCTTGCCATTCGTTTTTTTCACTTGTCTATTGAAGTTTCACTTCTACTATGTTTCCCAGCACACATTTCGTTTACACAGACCACAAATAGAAGCAATGATGCCCAGCCACGTGGAGAGTTGAGATATGGAAACAACAACTGAGCACAGCACACGCCGCCGGGACTCTAGCGGACTCTCCGCGCGGCTGCGCATTATATATATATATGCCGCCACTCACCTCGCGATATACCGTCTACCCCCTCTACGCGGCCGTAACCGGATTCACGGTGACACTATACAAGCCAGTCCCTGCTTGGCGAGGAACTAGCAGATGAAGTAGTGAGTGTTGGCAGGAAAGGGATGTATGGGAGTGACTAAAGAGTGAACCTACTGTACAGAATCATTATACTGGATCTATTGTAAGGAAAATATACAAAAATTAATTTGAAAAAGGCAGAAGCACCTCAAGCAATTTTATTTTCTTCAAAGGATGTCCAACTTAAAAAAAAAAATATTCTTGACCAGAATATTTTAAATAAATTTTCCACAAAAACAAAAAACAATAGATGGTTCATTGGAACCACTGATATATTCAGTTACCGCAATGAGTGCCACTTCAAACTAGACCTTAAATTTTCCACGCTAAAAGGTGACTCATCCTCATCCATTCCAAAATCTTATATACCTTCTTAAAACATCCGAAAGAAACCAAATGGATTTATTTTTAATTGGCATCATAAATATTCTAACTTTTTCTTTGTTTACACTGTTTGTGAAAAGCTTTTCTTGCTGCTTTAACATAACCTACTTTATTTATTTTAACATAAATTGAGCTCAAAGCATCCGTGTATAACTTAGATTTAAGCGAGACGTAAAAAGCTTTCGATGCATTCGAGAAATTTCTGGCAGAGTTTCTAAAATAATATTTAGCAAGAACCTTGTTAATTGTGCATTCTCATTAAGTAAATCAAAGTAGCATTATAAATCTGTTTCAGATACACAACTGGTAGACACATGGGTCCTTATAAATGCATTTTGATAATGAACTTAATTGATGACAAATACAACATAACCTTAACGTAGAACAAACAGTAAAATAGGAACAAGGGGAGGGGAATGTTGGTAGGAGTGAAGAAAAAAACAGAAGCAAAGGTTGAAATGGTTAACAATATTTGTGTATTTATAGGAGAAAAAAATCAGTATATTAGATCGAATAGGGAAAAGATACAAGAGTATAAGAATTACAATGTGATGATTTTAGGTGATTTTAATATAAGAATAGGGAAAGAGGTGCAATTGTTATAGATGACAAGTTTATAAGAAATTCAAGACATGAATTCGTAAATGCAAAGGAAAAAGAATTTTTAAATTAGTTTGTAGAAAATGGCTTGGTAACTTCCTATTTTTGGCCTGTTTAAAATTCATGCTGCACCCTCAGTTAATTATTCATATTTCTCTGTATTGATAATGGCATTTGGCATGATCTATTCTATAGGGTTGTTCGGAAAGTCATTTCGTTTTTTCCCGACAGAGGATTTAATTGTATTCTTTTGCACCTAACTTCACATTTAAGCCGTATAATTTTTATATGCTTTGAGAGCTCATATAGCAAGGCTTGTGTGTGAAAAATTCCAATTAATTCTACGCAGTAGTTTTTGGTTGGTGCCCTTTAAATATGGAGAGCGATAAGCAGCATTTTCGACATATCTTACTGTTTTTACTCAGAAAGGGTAAAAATGCTGTTCAAGCCAGAAAGAAATTGACTGATGTGTATGGAGAAGGTGTGTTGACAGTACGCCAGTGCCAGAACTGGTTCGCTAAATTTCGATCCGGCAATTTTGATGTCGAAGATGCACCACGTTCGGGAAGGCCGGTTGAAGCTGATAAAGACGCGATAAAGGCATTAGTTGATGTGAACCGGCGAATAACAACACGTGAGATCGGATTGAGGTTAAATTTATCAAATTCAACAGTTTATGACCACTTGAAAGGCCTGGGATTATCCTCGAAGCTCGATGTATGGGTTCCCCATGTTCTCACAGAGAGAAATCTGTGTCGCCGCATTGACGTCTGCGATTCGCTTCTCAAACGTCACGAAAATGATCCGTTTTTGAAGCGCATCATCACTGGGGACGAAAAATGGGTTGTATACAACAACGTCAAACGCAAGAGGTCATGGAGCAAAAAAGATGAACCGGCTCAAACCATTTCCAAAGCCGATATTCACCAAAAAAAGGTGATGCTGTCTGTTTGGTGGGATTTTAAAGGAATCGTTTTTTTTTAGCTTTTACCGGATAACACAACGATTAATTCGGAAGTCTACTGTCATCAGCTGGACAAACTGAATGATGCACTTCAACAGAAAAGGTCAGAACTAATCAACAGGAAAGGTGTAGTGTTTCACCAAGACAACGCGAGACCTCACACAAGTTTGGTCACTCGCCAAAAGCTTTTACAGCTTGAATGGGATACAATGCTACACCCACCATATTCTCCAGACCTGGCACCATCGGATTATTATTTGTTCCGGTCACTCCAAAATTTTTTAGACGGTAAAACCTTCACCTCAAATGAGGAGGTCAAAAACCTCCTCGATCAGTTTTTTGCCAGCAAAGACCAAAAATTTTATGAGCGAGGAATTATGCTACTACCAGAAAGATGGCAAAAGGTGTTGGACCAGAACGGTCAATATATAATTTAATATGGTATTTGTTTATTATACGAAAACTGTCTTTCATTTTTAAAAAAAAAAAACAAAATGACTTTCCGAACAACCCTATAGATTAACAAAAATCTTCTGAAGAAAATATGCTGAAAGCCAGGAACCGTTCATTAAACGTATTTGTTTCATTTTATTTAAAATTCATTCTAATAAACTTAAATTGTCCTCCTCAATTTCAGTTTCTATTAATCTCAAGATTCGTACATATTACGCACAAGAGTTCGTTGTACTAACGAAAAAACAAATGACGACGTTGCATATTATGTGTATACATATAATATATACATACATAAATAAGTGAAATATTTTTCCTGAATAATGGAGAGAACAATAATTTCGGTATTTTACGGATCTTGACACTCAAAATACGACATAAATATTATGGACCACGACCGCTACTTTGCAAATGAACTTCTTCCCAAAACACCCACTCAAAAACAGGATATATATAGAGTACAAAAATTCATATAAATCCTTAGAGGCGATAATAAGCACCGAATAAGTTGCTAAAAAATATTAAATTAAAAAGGTTTTTTTTATTAAATGAGTTTGGAATTCCAAAACCCGAAGGAAACAAACGAAACCCTTATAAAAACATCCACGCGTTTGTTTCCATACATAGGTGCCGCAGCATTTAAAAATATTAAGATGAAATTTTTAAAAGGGGTAAGTTACAGTCTCCGAAGGTAAAGAGGTAATATCTTCTGAATCACCTTCCTAGGGGTAGGGAGGCACTTTAATATGAATAAATTTCAGCTAAAGACGAAAATAACGTCAAGTTGTTAGATGTTACGGTTTTTATACGAGAACAAAATACAAAAAAAATATTTCAAGAAATTTATTCGTAAAGTGAAAAGTGATGAAAAAATGCGGAAGAATAAAAACAAAACAATCAAACGTCAAACACCAAACTAATGGAGACACGAAATGTTTCTTTGTGTGACATACCTATGATAAACTTATTTTTTTGTATATACTTCTGACAACTAACAAAGTAAATGATGAAAAATGAGTTGTTACTACATATACAGGGTGTTTTTAGAATATTATTATAGTATACAAGTTGAACCCGTTAAATTTTGGACGGAGGATACCTTTGTCAGTGATGCATAGCACTTCAGGAGCTATTTACGGAAATATTTGTTCAAATAATACTGAGTATGACACCTTAGGAGTCAGTCGAAACGTGTCCTAGGCGCTTTGCGGAATTTCTGGTGTACTTATATGCTTTTAATATTCCACAGCACTCCAATTGATATTCTTGTATGAAGAATTATACGAAAAGGCACATTTTTTATCATTTAATTGAAGTTGTATCTAATGATACGTCTAATAAGCCTTTTAAAAGAATCACCCCGTATATTATTTATGGATCGGTTCTGTATTTCCTTGAAATATTTTAAATCAACTAGGTACCTACTGTTAAATGAATAGGTACAGATATTGTAAAAAGCGTAGAAACCTTCAGAATATCGAAACCAATGAAATTGAAAATCTAATTTAGAAAAGTTTGTAGACAATTAGTCTAAAGCTACAAATAACATCATATACAAAAGAAACAACTATACACTCCTTAAATTAATAATATTTATCGTACTTTTACAGCCTTTAAAATCCAAATTATTATCACACATCACTACTGAATGTTTCTTTCACAAACACAAGAGAAATCTGTTCGATTTCATTGTGATTATGTTTTTAGACTTTTATGAACACATAGGTACAAGAGATAATTTAATCCTGTTCAATACAATAAAGTGAATTCTATTCTGAATTATTTTTTACCATTACAGTTAACGTCGAATTAATCAGGGAAACGCAAGACCGTCGTTGTTCGCTCTGTCATCTCTAATAGCTTAGTGGCAGAGCAATGGTGCGTAAAGCCAAGGACCCGGGTTCAATTCCCGTCGAGGGCGTAACAGTAGCAACAATTTTTCTTCATTAATTTGAGGTTATCTCTAGTAGTAAAAGTTAATTCAAAAAGGAANTTACTTAAAAATTTAATTTAAATTAGAAAGTTTATACTTGTGCGAAGAACCACACTTCACACAAACATAAACCTTCTAACCCGTAAGTGCCTAGATTTTTCGCTTACTTAAAAATATTTAACCGTTTACCTACATCGAAATTGCACTTACTTATTTGCCCACAACAAATAACAACTTTACAGAATAAACATTTTATACGGTTAAGGACACTCACAGTGAGTCAGTAGTTTTTCATGGTCAAGTTCATTTTTTATAGTTATACAATTAAATAAGTAACGTGTAAATGTATACAAATGTTGACCCTCTCGTAAGCGATACATACACCTTGATAAATTCACATTGAATGTAGGTAACATTAAACCCGCTGCGTTTTCTAACAAAGCGTGTCTATAGAAGATTTTTATGTCGTTGTAAAAGAAAAAGTTAACAATGGTAACAAGTATAGTGGAAACTAAACTGATTTAAACTTAAAACCCAACATAATACACTATGAAACTATGGATTACAAGACTGCGTATACATATAAATTCGAGTAAAGGAGAATTTAACTGTTAGGATTTCATACAGAAATTACAATTATTAAAAAAATATATCAAAACATTTATTTACTGTGGTCTTCCTGTGATATCTGATACTTCAATGGTAGAGGAAGAGTAAATTATCGAAAAAAAAATATTTTTGAGAAATATCAACCGTCTGAAATATTATACAGGTCGTAACCTCAAATATCTGAAATATACAAAGTGCTCCATTTAAAACGAATATGTATTGCGAGAACCGCTCCCCCCCCCCCCT
>NW_020442467.1:2950198-2970052 GCF_000699045.2 Agrilus planipennis
CTAGCTTAATTCAACCGTTCTCTTCAACGTCTATCTGGCGTCGAGACGCTTCGATCCAAATTATGCCTTTTGTATTTATATAGTACATAATGTACTTATATGCTTTTAAAGATGTACGTGTAGGTCGTAGGTGTAGATACATTTAATAAAATAGGCATATAATTTCTTCGAATTATTATAGATAATGTATATCTAATAATTTAATCTGTTGTCGGTGCATGACATACGTATGCACAACGAATTGCACTTCGATTTAAATAAAAGATGCATTTAAAACAAGTATTTTAACAGATGAAAAATATTGTATTGTATACCCGGTATAAAAACAGTCGCCACAGTGAATAGTTATGTTGTCACCTAATTAAGACTAATTTAACTCATAATTCAATTTCTGAGAAATAACAACCTTTTATCTCATAAAAACAATTATCTCAAGCTGTATCTGCTAAAGTGAAGTAAATACCTAGTATTTTTTTGTACTAAAAATGAACAAAAATCATATTACTAAAACAAATGGATATTTTTTTTATTTATCTAAATGCTCTCAGTATTTACCAACTGTGACAATATTGAACACTAAAAGTATTTTTTATGCGCCAACAATTACTGAGGTATATTGGAAAAACATTTAATAAATTACAATGTATAATAAAATGATATCAAATAATTCTTCGTATTAATATTTTAAAAATAAAAATCACATCGCTGAAAAAACTTACGTTTTATGAGGATCTTTATGCAACTCACTGTCAGTTAGTTGCACAATGTAAGTTGGCTTTTATTCTTTCGCCTAGTTTGCCACTTTTGCTTATAGCAAATCTCTTGATTTGAGATGAATATTTTTGCAGTAAAAGTTTCGAAAAAAACGTGAATAACTAAATTAAGTAGGTACTTGTCGAATAAGTTGTGAATTTAACTTAACGATACTCGCGAAACTTGGCGAATGCGGTGAATTAGAATAAGACAGGAACGTCTATATTTAACATGCACTAAATATAATGCTTAATCGTAACATAGAGTCGTAACTTGTACCGCTACAGATTTACAGTGTGCAACTAATTTTAATCACCTGTCAAAACAATCGAAGTACCTGTGTTTTGTTGGGTATTACAGGATTTTAAATACACCTTACTGTTACTTTTATGTGGTATCAGAAAATTGTTAATAAAAATATGCATAATGATTATTCAATTACTCAAGTAATTTGCAATAAGTACGTTAAAAAAATCAAATTACACACTAACCTTTATGCAGTGCAGAAATGGCTCTGAAAAATTAAATGGTCCATGTCACTAAAACAATTGTTATGTAGTTCATTCACTTTACACTTCGATCATTCTAAATACAACGCAGCTGAAAATAATTCAGTAATTGCACAAAACGTACCCCCTCAAGAGTTAATCTAACTTTGTCAAACTCCGTGAACTGTCAAGCATTGTCAATTGTGAAAGTTTGACACAAAACAATAATAATAGTAATGACTATGTCAAAATTACTTGTAGCCAACACCTAGAATGAATAAAATCGTAATAGCTGACAATATAACAAAACTTAACTGAGTGTATACTTTGTCCCAAAAGGTTTTAATATAGACTGTATACAATATAATAACAATGTGTAAAAATAAAACATTAAAAGGGTTTTGCAAATTTGTATTTATAATTGTGAGTTTCTAAACAAAGCATTTCCGGTAATTTTCACTTTTATATCCCAAAATTTTGTAACAGAAACAAAATTTCTTGTTTGTTTCCAGAAATTAATCATCTATTTAAAATTATTTAGCTGCAGTTTAATCAATGAATTTATTGTCTCCCTCGGAAAAGCTCTTAAAACTTTCTCGCTTTTTAGAAGCATCTTCAGAGTGGTGAATAGTTTATCGAGACTGCTTATAATGCGCTGATGGGATCTAATCAGATCGAAATAGATCAGTATCATGTAGTTTCAATAAATCTCTACTAAAGAACTTAAACGTTTTTATTAATTAGTTTACGATCCTATCATTCAAGCAAGCTGCGTCGCCGATTCAGTAATGCATTTGTTTAACGTCGTATTTGTCAGTCAGGTTAAACATGGTTATTTTAAATTATTTAGTTAATCGTATTTGTCCACCACGGTATTCAATATGAACTATTTTTGTAGTAGCAAATGCCCACTAGATGGCGATATACTGATTCTATTTAAAAATGACAAAACTAGAATATACCTTTACTTCCCAAATATAAAATCAATTTAATTTGTTTTGAGTTTTTTCATTTCCTAGTATTTTTTTATTGTATTTATGAACTCCACTATTCTATCTGTTAACATTTTACAAAAATGACACTTTTTTACTTTATCAAATCAATTTACCATTACTAATGTCTTCGCTAACAGTTAAATATGGCATTATACCGCAACGAAATATTATAAACTATAGAAATCAAAATGTTTTCTAATTGGGTTATATTTTATTAACTACCTTTACAATTAAATGCGCAAATCACAAAACTCAACAAATGTGTTCCTTACTTCCACATTTGCCTGACAGCTTTTTGTGAAGCAAGGTATTTCGTAACGAAAGATGCAATAGTAAGTCCAACCAACACCATAACAATAAGTCCATGGTCAAAATCTTCCTTTAACAAATCGAAAGTTTTGGACGGGGCTACTCGTGTATAAAATAAATCCAAACCATGCACCAAAACCAAACAAGTACTCTCTAATCTAGCCGGCGACACACTTATTCCTCTCACTCTTAGCAAACTTTGATTATAGTTAATGTTAGCTTCAGGAGGAAGAGGTAACTCTGGTACATATGGAATGAACCCTTCTTCAGGTCCAGAAGGTCCAAAGGCACCTCGAGGCTCCATAATCATCCACGGCACCTGAGTAACGGCCCCATTGGTCAAAGCAAAAAGCAAATGCTTGCTTGTTATACCTCTTTCAGTAAGTGTTACTGTAGCTGCTGAAGCAACTGCAGGTAAAATATAGGCCTGACTTTCTACATGGGGCAGCTGACTAATAGCATGTGAACTGAAATGGGTACTGTTACTTTGGAAAGAACCTTCATATAACTCCAAAGCCACCACCTCAGTTCTTCGAAATCTCTCATTAAAGTATGTGTAAACTAACCAATTTTCTGAGTGGATTATGTGGATTGGTTCTCTGGTTCTTTTATGACAAGCAGAGTAGATTACTAAACCTGAAACTCCATCTATCAAATAAAATGTATGAACATTTTTATGGAGTGGATCATCTGTTAAAGTAGATAAAGCAATTAGATTTGGATTCACATATTTGTATAGAACCGAACGGTCACCCAGAACACGACCCTGAGAATGTACAATTTCAGACGCGGGGCGAATTCCATATGAAACTACTTCTGAAGGCCCAAAGTCTACATTCCATTTTAACGTTGCTTTTGCTTCTTTTTCAGTACTATGTCGAAAACTGTATCCCGATATGGATTTTCTGTCTTTGTTAATATTAAACATGAATAAGACATGTCTATAAGAATATAAATCCATGATAGCACTTTCCGGAACTAGCTCAACAAGTCCTTCAGTAGTAAAAATGATCAATGGCTTTAAGAAATTCTCCGTCTCTTGGGGCATCAGCATAGCTTGTTGTATAGGTGATGATAAATATTTAACATTTACAACATTTCCGGTTATTGGATCAAATATGTACACTATACCATTTCCCGAAATACTGCTCTTCATTAAAACAATACATTGTGGTGAAAGAGGGTGATGTCGGGCTGTTCTTTGGACAAAAAGGGCTGCAATTTGGTTGTTTAACCCATCAAACGGACTAGTATTTGGTAAGTACTTGGACCAAACAATGTTTCCAGTTAAAGTGTCCAAAACAAACAACTTTCCTACTTTAGTGACTAATACAATAAGTTTATGTAAACCAAAATCATCTCTCCATAATGTAGTATTTGTAGTAGTTTGACTTCCGGACATTAAAAGCTTTAACTGATTAAATTGACTGGTTATTCTTTTTTTAAACATGTCAATTACACCTCCAGATCCGATGTCAAACTCATGTTCAATTGAAGCATCTAGAGGAGAAACAGGAAGTTCCACAAATTCAGTAGCAACTATTTGGCTTAAGGCTTCCTCTCTTGTCCATACTATTTTGCCAGATGGCAACTGTATAACTGACAAAGAGTTGTCTAGTGTTTGAACCAAGACCCTGCAAGCAGTTCCTTTGCAAATAGCACAGAGAATGTTAGGTTGCCAAAATTCTTTGTTTGTTTCAATGGTAAACACTATTTCTTCACCAGTTAATGTATCTAAATTTGTAATTTGATATTTGCCATTATTTTCAACCATTTGAGATATGTGTAGCAATATATTTTGTTCCCCATTGGTTGCCGAAACAACTGAAGGAGATACTTCATATGGCAAAAGATAAAAAGATCCATCAGGGTTTAGGCGTAGCACTTTGGCATTATCATTTTTTACCAAGATAACTGAAGATTCAGTAGATTTAAAAGGCAGAATTGACATAGACTCAGATTCTTTTCCTACATCACTCAAATCATAAGCATACATTTTTTGTTCTTGGAGTAGATTTATATATTTTACTTTGTTTTCGTCAAGACATGCAAAAAATAAGCCACTTATGGTACATTGTGTAAGATCTTTTATCCAAGGTCCATTAATTTTGATACTTTTTCCACTATTCTGACCACTTAATAAATGATACTTACTAAGTTCTATATGTGAATGAGGTACTGCAGCAATATGTAATAGCTTATTTTCTGATACAGTAAAGTAAGATGTCATGTTCTTATCAAGATGAATTGTCCATTCTCGTAGCAAGGTGCCAGAAGATAAGTCCCAACCTCTTACAAACCAATTATGACCATCACCTGATACCGACACTGCTTCTTTCTGAACGTGAAGTAACTTAATACGATGCTCTAATGGATTTTCTAAGACTTGCCTCCATACAATTTGTCCGTTTTTTAAATTTAATGAAGCAATAACATTTTCTTCAGTGGCAACTATTATTTTTTTAAGTGAATCGAGGTTTGCAAATTCTATTTTTCCTATGTATGACTGCTTCCAATCAAATTTATCAACTTGGTCTTCATACAAAGCAAATGTTTTGTTAAAAAATAATAGAAAAATTAAAAATTCCAGTAATATTGATTTAAAATAATCCATCTCCTTCCACTACCCTCACGTTGTAACTTGTCTTAACTGGTCCTAACCTCAGGAATTAAACTGAATTAAACTAAACTATTGAACTAAACCATAACTGACCATAATTAAACCACAGTATAAACAGTATAATGCAGTATAAACCTATATAGTTTATTCTGTGACTAAATTATGTTGAGGAACATAGATAATTTTAGGACCATCTCAGGACCATGCCATAGAAAGAACTGTCAGGAACATAGATAGTCAGGAACATCGACTTTAATAATGGACATGCCTCAGCGGTCAGAATTGTGCTACAACAAAAGAAACAGATAAAACGAAGTTTCGGACAATATCCATCTCTCTCAGAATAGTGCGTAAGCGTGTCATGAATTAAAAGTCAATTTATTCAAAAACTACTGAAAATATGATCATTTAATTGAAGCCAATTGATTGCGTATCATTTCTGTTGAAGACTATATCTAATATTTAAATTATTTAGTGGTAATAATTAAATAAAATACTAAATTTTTCATTGATATTACTAATCGCATGCGCCATTAGTGAATCATAGATAAAAATATGACATAACATAACAATGCCATTGAAAAATTTAGTATTATTTGTAATCATTACTAATAAATAATATAAAAACACATTCCGCTTACCATAATAGTTTAATTTTTAAGCACAAATGACACGCAATCAATTGACGTCAATTAAATTATCATATCTTCAGTCGTTTTTGAATAAATTGACATTTAATTTCCATCTGCACCTCAGTTAATTTTCTTTTTTTTTACGAACTAATAGACGCACAATTGTGGTACTTATATATTTAAAACCCGCGAATAACGCATAATTTACTGGTAGAGTTTAAATCAGAGGATTATTTGTATCGGGTGCCAGATTCACGTAACAATATAAGTCAATTATCTCCATAATTATATCTACAGGTAATCTATAACCTGCTTGTCAGTTGTTGCATCTGACAACTAGCTATCTATGACAATTTGACAGTTACCTGTTACTTACCTGCATGCTTATCTACCAGTTGTGTAGCGTTTTGTAGCCATGTACTGATAGCAGAGGTAGTGGCCGGGACGTAGATAACACGTCTACGAGTCCCCAAAGTGAGTTACACTTTGATGATTTTTATCGAAGTAGAACTGCTTATTAGTTAAACTGAAGAAATTCTTCATTTTAAGTATTATTTTTAATTCCTGGCTGGAGTATAGTTTACGATTCTGTTTTTTTATTCCAATATGGCAAGTCCCAGAACTAGACGAATTCTTCAAGAATTGAAGCCTCATGATGAAAATGATGTACAAAACTCTCACTAAAGGGATGTATTTCTTTTAAACTGCTTACTATAATTTGTAGAAATGTTTTGAATGTGGAGCACACAATCCTCAATGGGTATCTGTAACATATGGTATTTGGATCTGTTTGGAATGCTCTGGGAAACACAGAGGTCTGGGAGTACATTTATCTTTTGTTAGATCTGTGACAATGGATAAGTGGAAAGATGTTGAGTTGGAGAAGATGAAAGTAGGTGGTAACCGTAATGCTAGAGTATTTTTTGAGTCACAATCAGATTATGATGATAGCATGAGTATTCAACAGAAATATAACACGAAAGCTGCTGCATTGTATAGAGACAAGGTAAGTTGCAATAACAATTACTTGAAAGTGTCAAAACTGATAAGGAATTTTAAGATTTCAACTTTAGCACAAGGTAAACCTTGGGATGAAAAGAAATCATCAGCTCAAAATCATAGCATAAATTTAAGTAATTGTAATGATTATAACAGTGGTTATAACAGCAATTATTATAGTTCTTCAAATTCATACCAGTCTTGCAATGATTCTTATCAAGGTAACAGTTACCAAAACTACAATTCTATGGAATTTAAAGATCAAAAAGAAGCTTTCTTTAATCGTTTGCAAAATGAAAATGCCTCTAGAAGAGAGTAAGTAATATTGAAAGCATGTTGATAATGGTGATAATGAATTTTTTGTGTTAAAAATGTAGTGATTTGCCACCAAGTCAAGGAGGGAAGTACACCGGTTTTGGTTATACAAAAGAAACCCCTCCAAGAAGCCAGTCCCAGGAATTTGTAGATACTGCACTATCATCATTAGCAAATGTGAGTGTTTCTTTAAAACCTAATAATCAACATTTATAAATTGGCATATGAAAATGTCTATACTAATATTTCAAGAAATTATAACAATGTATGAATGAGTTAAACTCAAAAACTTTTTCATTGTTACAAAGCTGAATTAATTATTTTTTTGATATGGTAATATCTTTTTTCTTTTCTTTTTTTTTCTTCAATTGCATATTTTTTGTTTGAACCAATTTAGGGTATCTTTAAATCTACAAAAGATTACAATTATCAACAAAATAGAAATATTTTTTGGTTGTTTGAACAAGTCAGTTAAAAGGTTGGTAGTAGGTAATGTGTATCCATGTTTTAAAGGTTTTTCCTACTATTCATTTTTATGATTTCAAATATAGGTGTCAAATAATTATTAAAACACTTGAACTATCATAGGTGCATTCTCTAAAAACCAAACAAGAATATTTAAATTGATACTTTTGTTAAATATTCCACGATTTATTGTTTTGTAACTGCGGTTGGCATCTTCAGTGGTGAAACGGTTTTATTTTTTTTAAATTTTAAACGTTACATGGTAAGTCTTACCGATTTGAATTTTAGTTCAATTAAGTTTTGTTGGTAAAACATTTTGTTGTCTGTGCTATTGAATTCAGTTTCTTTTAAATAAATGCGTTTAAAAAACTGTTGGCTTGAAAGGTGACATTTCTAACAAATAATAAATTTAAAATGTTTCCTGTTTTTAATACTCCTTATCTATGCAGGGCTGGTCTTTGTTTTCTTCTGCTGCGTCAAAAGTCGCTAGCAAGGCTTCAGAAAACGCTATAAAATATGGAGGATTAGCAACACAGAAGGTAGCTGATATAAGTGTACAAGTTGGTGAAAAGGTATTTTTTGTTAGTTTTGTTTTTTTTTTCTTCACTCATTTTTTGTAATTTTGCTTGTTATTTCATTATTTTATTATCAATTTATTTTATTAGGTAAAAGGCGGTACAATATTAGAAGACGTGGGGTCTCAAGTGACAACTATTGCAAATAAGGTTTGTCATTAATTCTTGTGGTACATACACTGTGTGTTAAAAATTAATAAATCACTAGGAAATTGACATAAATTCCATGTTAATTTTATCGCAAATCACTAAACCGAGTTTTATATCCTCGTATCCGTATATGGCTGGGTCGTACCTACTAAAAATGATCTAAAATATGCAACACCCTTTAGAACGCTAGGGTTAGAATAGCAGGTATCAGCATCATGTTGTAGCCTCACATTTCTGAACACTTTGTTTTTTGAATTGCGTTATTATCTTTATTAATAAATCATATACACAATAATAATAATGTACAGTGGATTTCGGGTATAACGACAACGAAGGGACCACTGTAATTTCGTCGTTATATCCAGAAGTCGTTACAGGCAAAGTTAAAGAAGATGTAGACATACACTGGTTTTCAATGAAACAATTTTTGCCTTTTTTTAACAGTAAATGTAGGTATAGTCAGGTATAGTATATATAATCGGTTTAGTGAGAAAATTAACTTTTAATTTGTCACTTTTGTAGTGATATGTTGATTTTGACGCTTTATAATTTATAAGTAACAATAAAAGGTATGTATAACGAAAAACGAATGCATCTGATAAAAATAAACATAAACCAAGTAAACTGTTAGATTAATAAATAGAAGCGCGCGTTCCCTTAAATTATTCGATATCTCCTCAGCGCATTGTACTTCCCACCAGTAATATAATTTTTAATTAATTGATGAACTTCATTAAACTGTCTTCTATTTAATCGAAATGACCCTTTAAATACTCTGTTTTAAACTCTCCATGACCTTATCATTTTCGAAGATATGCATTTACTTTAGTTTTCTTCCTTTTTCAATTGAGTAAATGCAGTAAGTCCTTTCCAGATTCAGATTCTAAAACGAGATTTAGTTGCTCATTCGCTGTCATTGTGGAAATAACTTGGGTGTGGGCTGTATTCAATTTGCGTTATCTAAGCAAAATGTACTCCTGGGCTGGGTTTTGGCCAAATGTGGGCTATGCGTATACCGTGCGTGAGCTGGGTTTAATTTGCAATTTGCGTCGAGGAATTGATTCTTTTGTGCGACATTTTCTTCGGGTGGGCACAACAATCTGATGAATAATTTAGAAACGCATACGGGGCAAAGAAAGAAAGAAACATTTTTGTTATTTTTATATTTTATTTTATTTTATTTTACAATGTAGTTGAACAATAATGCTATAGTATCATTGTTGTCTAGCATTTCTCCTAATTATTTTAATTTTGTTAGATGGGAGAACTTGGTAGAAAAGGATGGCAAGAAGTAACTGGAAATAATAGTACCAGTCGTCCAGGAGGTGACTATCATTCTGGAGTATTTGGGGCGCAAGGAGGTACTTTACCAGGAGAAAGATCTTCCTTAGTCAACAGTGGGAGTGGATCTGCTCGAGGAGACGAGGATTGGAGTTGGAGCAGTCAGCAAGGATCCAAGTAAGTATTACACGGTGGTTAGTCGACCGCTAGTGGAGGACTATTACGTAAGGCTGAGGGGTCAAAAATTGATGAGTTTTTTCATGGCTGTTTGTAGTCAGCCGTCAGTAATCGACTACTTTAATTGCTTAATAAATACGAACTATTGCACTTATCATTTAACAAATTCGTTATTTTACAAAATTCACACCATTTTTCTGATTTTTTTTTTAAGAGTTGGTATCATTGAGTTTTGCTATTTTATATATGTATAATATAGGTAAATATGTTAGGTTAGGTTAAGATCTTAGAAATTATATGGAGTGCTCGTTCCTATCCTTAGTACATTGTAGTACACGAAACCATGATAAAGATACCGTTCCATTTTTTGGGTACTAGAAAGGGCGACATTCCGTGCAACATTACAATACGTAGACCTCTCATCTTACCTTCATTCTACTCGACTGATGCCTTAAAGCACAAAGTTCTGGAGGCAGCATCCTTTATTACAATAGCATGATCGAGCGCAGAGAGAAATAGAAAGTATGTTGCTCCATTTTTCTCTTTTTAACGCGGCCTGGTTGGCTCTCTTTTCATACAGATGTTAGAGCAAAAGCATATACACTTATGACAGCCATTTTTATCTGCGACCGATGACGCTGCCTTCAGTACTTACACTCTAAGACGTTTTACTGTATTCATTTTATACAGCACACGTAAACAAAGATATATGTCCTCGTAAGCAAGAAGATTAGAGATAAGAGCATTTATTTAATTCGAAGCGAATGGTTCTAAAAAGCATCATCAGTAATAAAGGAAAGAAAAAAAAAATAATCCGCTGCGCGTGATCGAACGCGCATAAATTTCAGTACCGTCAATTTAGATGCTACCCAGGGTAAGATCTAAAAATCTTGAGAAAGTAGTGTATGTAGATGAAGAATATCTGCGAAGTATCCAAAAATTTTGATTGGAATTGTTGCTAAATTGCGTCTAAAAACACGCGAAATAGGCTTTTCATTGCAAACAAAGAAACTATAATATTTATAATAGTTGCTGAGTAGTCTAAATAATCGTTAGAAATGGCCAATATTTCAATTGTTAATAACTTTGTTAGTACAAACGTTATGTAGATGATACTTTAAGAATAATTAGTTGTTAATACAAACAAATAAAAAAAAACGCAACTTGACCTGTAGCTGTAGTTTCCGAAATATTCTGTTTTACTAAAAAAACATTAAATTGTTAAATGTTATTTTGTATAGATTTGGCAAAAGATGAGGCAATTTTGTTCGGGGCATTCGATAGTTTACGGCCTATTCTTTCAAGAACGTAGTTGTACAAATCGATTTTCATAAATTAAATTGTTGAAAATTGTGGTTATAAAAGGGATATAAAAATGGCAATATCTCCTTTAATTTTTGTTTTTTTTTTAATCTAGTTGCGCAGATGAATTCTGCTTCTTTGTCCAGGAATTTCCATAAAATAACAGTCTGTCTCAAGGAAGAGTCGAGTTATTTTTTTTTTTAATCACAGAGACTGCTTATAAATATTAAGAAATGAAACTATGGTATGTTGTAAATAACATATTATACCCACTTACGTTTAATGAATCCACAAAATTATTGAATTATTTCGAGCGGCCAAGAATGTGGTTGGGATAGTCTGAGTGAGCGCTTTAAATCCTTGAAAATCTGTTAAGGAATTTTATTTGCTAAAACTTTTACAATTAACTTTTTCCTACAAAAATTATAGTTTTTTTGTTATTAACGAATAACCTGTTTCGCGTGTTTTTGGTTGCAATTTAGCAACCAGCCAAATTTTTTTGATAATTCGCTGATATCCTTCATTATCATATCTTACCCTGGGTAGCATTTACTTTTTTTGAGATATTAATTCGACTGGCCTTGTTGACAAATACAAAACGGAAAAATATACAACGTGTAAGTATACAACACGCTGGTGAAGTGAAACTTCTTCAAACCCACAAACATACCTGGATAGGGGTTAAGGAATTAATGGTATTATTTGTACACTATGAATTTAAATTTTACACTATACATGAAGGAGTTGCCTGTAATGAAAGTTGCATTGAAGCGCTCTCACGGCTCAAGCGATCCGCACTACGAACTCGCCTAGTAAAGGGGGACATCCGTTGCATGATTTCGTTACATAGCAACTCGCATGAAACGAACTTACCCTACCGTGCGTAAAGTAGTTTCACTTCAAAAATCCCGTTATCTACACGCAAATCGAATGCGCACTGCCTTATTGCACAACGGACGACTGAGTACAACTTGATGCTCTTATCGCTCACGCCGCGATGGACATTAAGCAAGCCATGTATTAGCAGGGCATAAGAAAAAGTAACCATAGTAAACTACCATTGCGCAAAGTGTTTACTTGACATCCGTGTATATGTACCTTTGTCGGAATATTGCATTATTTATGACAGTTTAGCATATAAAAAAATGTAAGCAGGCTCCTTCACGCAAACAAATAATGCGATACATGGATAAAGGTATACCTACATACAAATAGATGCGCGTGAGTCAAAGTGGGTTTACTTGCTTCTCCTGTTTGTAGTCTTCTTGCTCTAAAGTTAGAATAGGCATGATGACAGTATTAAAAAATCAAATAATAAATGATTTTAGAATAAAATATATATTGAAAGGATTCTAAGAAATGATCCGGTTTTAATAAAAACGTTGAGATTAATAAGATTGTTTGAAATATAAACAAACCATTTGTTAGATGTTGCTATTGACGTGTCTCTGTATAGAAGGACTTGCAAATTTTGGAATTCATTTTTAACATACGAAATATTTTTGACAATTTTTTTCGTTGAGCATAGACACAATGCAATGTTTACCTAGCGTGATGTCACAGCGGACGCCATGATACGAGTGTTTTTGTTCATAATTCAAAGCAGATATAATAAAATGAAATAATATGCGTTAAAACGTAATTTATTGCTGAAATAATGTGTTTTTCGGAAATAGTAGACGTGTACTTGCGTTATAAAAAGGCATTTCAAAATCTGTCATTATGTCCATTCTTGTATTCAATATTAAAATACATTTTCTATCATTTATCAAATAATACATTTTTTGTGTTATTTTTGTCTCACCAAGACATAACTTACAGAGTTTCTAGTCCGAGAAGTCCAAATCAAAACTGGGAAAATAATAGTAGCAATTGGGGTGGTGGCTATCAATCTGAATCGTTAGGTTATCAGTCGAATTCGGGAAACAATAGTTTAAATAATTTTAGTATTTCTTCCACAACTACTGTTTCTGAGAAGAAGAACGTTCGTAAAGAGAAAACATCGGAAAAGAAATCCGGCTGGGATGATAAGTGGGGTGATGATGATCTTTGGGATAATCTGAACAAGTAAATGAATTTGACATTTATAGGAATTTTACTTCAACTTATTTAGTTCAATTATGTATATTTTTAAATATTCTTAGCTGATTACTTATTAAATATACTGGTTTATTGAGATTATTTATTCAAGATAATAAACGTTTTATCAAAAATAATAACTCCAAACTTAAATAACTCGAACAAAAATAATGTATCAAGACATCGGATTTCTAATTTTCTATAAAGAAAATAGAATGATATTGGGATGTGGATGTACTATTTTTAATTTAATGGGTGGTATGCATAAACTGAAGTAGATGCTAATTCTTCAAGAAAAAACATTTATATATTTTGAAAAATTTACTTACTTCTAGGATATCACCCAAGAAATGATAGGTCATCTATACTTATTTTTTTTTTATTAATTCTAATAAGGTTATAACTGTCATAAAATAANATTTTGGAATTCATTTTTAACATACGAAATATTTTTGACAATTTTTTTCGTTGAGCATAGACACAATGCAATGTTTACCTAGCGTGATGTCACAGCGGACGCCATGATACGAGTGTTTTTGTTCATAATTCAAAGCAGATATAATAAAATGAAATAATATGCGTTAAAACGTAATTTATTGCTGAAATAATGTGTTTTTCGGAAATAGTAGACGTGTACTTGCGTTATAAAAAGGCATTTCAAAATCTGTCATTATGTCCATTCTTGTATTCAATATTAAAATACATTTTCTATCATTTATCAAATAATACATTTTTTGTGTTATTTTTGTCTCACCAAGACATAACTTACAGAGTTTCTAGTCCGAGAAGTCCAAATCAAAACTGGGAAAATAATAGTAGCAATTGGGGTGGTGGCTATCAATCTGAATCGTTAGGTTATCAGTCGAATTCGGGAAACAATAGTTTAAATAATTTTAGTATTTCTTCCACAACTACTGTTTCTGAGAAGAAGAACGTTCGTAAAGAGAAAACATCGGAAAAGAAATCCGGCTGGGATGATAAGTGGGGTGATGATGATCTTTGGGATAATCTGAACAAGTAAATGAATTTGACATTTATAGGAATTTTACTTCAACTTATTTAGTTCAATTATGTATATTTTTAAATATTCTTAGCTGATTACTTATTAAATATACTGGTTTATTGAGATTATTTATTCAAGATAATAAACGTTTTATCAAAAATAATAACTCCAAACTTAAATAACTCGAACAAAAATAATGTATCAAGACATCGGATTTCTAATTTTCTATAAAGAAAATAGAATGATATTGGGATGTGGATGTACTATTTTTAATTTAATGGGTGGTATGCATAAACTGAAGTAGATGCTAATTCTTCAAGAAAAAACATTTATATATTTTGAAAAATTTACTTGCTTCTAGGATATCACCCAAGAAATGATAGGTCATCTATACTTATTTTTTTTTATTAATTCTAATAAGGTTATAACTGTCATAAAATAATTGCAATTGGTATTAATTCCCCAACATGCGATACATCTTTTACTACATTTGATGTAGATACTTGTAATTTTAAGACAAAAACTTTTTTACATTAGAATATCTCCTTTTTGAGCGTAGTAAGTATTACACGAGTGTAGTGAATAACTACTTTATTGACGAAGTAGGTACCTGAAGCTTTAGAATACACTACGTTTTATACATAACACTCCATGCTATACACTGATAGGAATTAATTTATTCGGCTCGAGGTATTGAGAAATACATGTTCGAGTTTTTAGGTAATTAAAATTACAACACATTTAATTGTCGCGAAACCATGAAAAAGTACGAATTATAGAATTTTGGCTATAAAATATGTTTTCGTTATTGTTTTATTTTCTGTGTTTGGTGCTATTATCATAAAAATAAACGACAAGGATGCATCTTAAAAAACATATTGGTATTAAATAAGTACATTAATGTTATCTATGAAATAATGAGGTAATCGTAAAATATATTTTGTTTGCATAAGAAATAAATTAAGTATTTACTAGAATAGGAACTATTTTTTATTTACTGTCTCTTGTCTAAATATTTTTTTCTTAAAATATATTCAAGCTATTATTTATGGATATGAACATCTATTGTAACATATAATTACATTTTAAAGTTGTTATATAAAGAAAAACATAAATATATTCTACCTTTATTGTTATTCTTTATTCTTTAATTTAAACAATATAAAAGGTGTTTTGACGATCTGCATTTGATCTAGAAACATTTTTAGAATATTCAAGTACATTCTCACAAAACGCACACACTATCCACCAAACTCAAAAAATCTCGTTAGGAGATTTTAAACATTTGTCAGAATACTGGCCGACTACTTTCGATCATCATATTTCTTACACCATCATAGCTACCGACATGCAATCACCATATGTATGATGGAAGACACGAGGTAGCTTCTGATGCACACGGGGTCGGGACACAAGCGGGTCTTGATAATAGCAATTTACGATTTAGGCGCATTCAGACGAGATGGTCCATACTACGATAAAACGCAACTATACACATAATATTATCCGGTGCACTTTTAATTTATATTCTTGGGGAAGAAGAAATTGCTAAAATTCATATTTTTAGGTATTTTAACTAAAAATAATACTATTAGATTGTACAATTTCGAAAATTTTAATAGGAAGAATGAAAAATACCTAAAAAAATGTAAAATATGGATACACTTGGAAAATTATAATAAATGTAATTTATTCCGCAGTGATTTTTATAAATTTCCATAAAAACGAAATGCATTAAAATCTTTATTGACTAGATTCAGATTAAACAATGCCAATAATTATATACATCTCCAAATAGTACAAAAAGCGATTAAACAGCAAAACATGGTATTAACAAATAAATATAAAATTTGCTNTTTTTCCTACTGCAGATTACCTAAAGTTAATGAGGAAAAATTTTGTTGTTTTGAGTAAAACCTTCAGTCAGTGACCGATTTCGACAACTGCGTGCAATAAGTATAATAACAGATTACCAATGCAATATCCGCAGCCCTTTGAAATAATAGTAGAGCTTGATCTGGATGTTGCTGCTCCAAAATTTTTGCAGCCTTATCTAAAGCAGCGGCAGCAGTATCTGCACTGCCATGGGATTGATACATATTGGCAGATTTCTCTGCCAAAGATGGCACATCTTTTAAATCTCCCAATTCTTTGCATATCAGAATCGCTTGATCAAGAGCCTTTGCTGCATAAAAAAGTCTTTAATGTTATAGGAAAATATTTTACATCTGTCTACAAAGTGGAAAACATGCATTTTTGATTGTTTACATAACTCTGTATTTAAATAAGAAAGGAGACTAATAATAAGAGCGGTCCCCTTTTACGAGAATTAAATAATTGCATTATACATTGTGAAGAAGTTTGAAAATTAGATACTTGATTGAGACAAAAACTGACTGGATTCAACTATTAAAGCATCTGAATAAACATTTTATATTGTTAAATTATAGTGAATAGCTGCTTTTAATAGGAAGAATGAAAAATACCTAAAAAAATGTAAAATATGGATACACTTGGAAAATTATAATAAATGTAATTTATTCCGCAGTGATTTTTATAAATTTCCATAAAAACGAAATGCATTAAAATCTTTATTGACTAGATTCAGATTAAACAATGCCAATAATTATATACATCTCCAAATAGTACAAAAAGCGATTAAACAGCAAAACATGGTATTAACAAATAAATATAAAATTTGCTGCAAGTAAAATGTTAAAAATATTTAACAGTGTTCTAACTAAATGACAAACATCTGTATATATCTTTTTGGCTTTATCAGATATTTTAATTTTTTATCTTTGCAATTGAGCCTTAGGAATACGTATAAGTACAACAAGTTCATTCATCACTATAATGATTTTCCTACACATACTTATATAAGTAGTTTTATTTTAATGGGTAAAAATTGAATAAGAACGATTTATATATGAGGATACATAAGATTAAAAGACTCATTACAAAGGCTTTTCTTTTAAATTGCATAAAAATAAAAAACGTTAATTCAACTTAAATATGGGCTACTTCTAAGAATTTTAGTGTTTTTGAATCAGTGTCCCCAAATGATTATTAAGCCTTGTTTAATGATGGTAAACTGGTAACAAAATTTTTAGCTCTCCAAAAGTACTTATTCCCTCCATCGGTCGCGCTGTTAGAAGAAATCGAACAAAATTTTATCCCGTAAGACTTCACTAAAAATGAATGAATTTCCCTATATTCTAGCAATGCCTCATAGGAGTGACAGAATTATGGCTAGCTCATGTATTTATAATAGTTTTAATCTAACGACGCAACCATTCCCACATGATTTTTTCGGAATCGACATAACTTAGTGCAAAAATTAGTATTAGAATAAATCCGTACGTGCAACCAATGGCGGGATAAAATGATATGCGACCAATGAAGAGTTAACAAATTAGAAGGTAATGATTTTTTGTTTTATAACTTTCAATAAAACTTTATTAGATACCATGTGCTCATATTCGAAAAGGTCGAAAGTACATTAATGATAAGTCAATTCAATACCATTAAACATCAATAATATAGGTGAAGATTGAAATCAAATTTAAACTCGTTCGAACAAAAACCTTATGCACATTTGCAAAGATAGTGCAGATTTGAAAAAAAAAACTTTTCTTATTGCTACCTGTTTATAATCATTTAATATGGCTCATAAACTAAGAAATCTGTTTTTAAACTGTTAAAGCATAAAAGTTCAGTTAGATTTCATCAATTATAACTAATAACTTTTTATGGAATGTAACGTTTTAATGTAGCATTTAAGTACTTGCGCTTTGCTAGCTTCCTGGGTGGGGTAGTTTATTTGTTAATTACAATTACTTCTTTTATTTAGTTGATTTAACATAAACTACCTTCAAACTCTTCTTCATCATTACCTGGTTTTAAATTATCAGTAATTTGTCTTGTTTCTACTTCTTCGGGGGTATGTTCCTGAAAAAAAAACGAATGTTTTACAAATAAATTCTTAATGAATATCTAGAAATTATACCTCTATAGTGGCAGTAGTTTGCAAATTAGGAGAAACATAAGAGGGAGCTGCGTTTTCACGAACGGTTGCTTTAGGAGGACAACTAATTCCTTCAGGTAATTTTAAATCCCTTGCAAGAATTGCATACTCAACGTCCATATGTTTGATAAACGGATTATTTAAGGCCTTTTTTGCAACATCGGGGTCTTCGTCATCATATGCTTGTAAAAGCATTTCCAATGTTTGCACTTCGGGGCCTTCGCAGTAATTTCCTACCCGATTATTAAAAATATAATTTTGTTAGTTATTTAAATTTTACTATTAAATTCTAATAAGGTTATAACTGTCATAAAATAATTGCAATTGGTATTAATTCCCCAACATGCGATACATCTTTTACTACATTTGATGTAGATACTTGTAATTTTAAGACAAAAACTTTTTTACATTAGAATATCTCCTTTTTGAGCGTAGTAAGTATTACNTATATGTATATATATTGTAAAATTCCGAATCTTATACGTAAATATTTCAAGAATCCTTGAAAACATTACCCCATTCCTTAAATGCTTTCTCCGCAGCCACAACATCCTCTCTGGCTAATTGGACAAGTACTAAAGCAACAGCCAATCTACCAGTTGCTTGATAAGACTCAGTTTGTTGTAGCAAACCAATTTCTCTACGTATTGCATCTGCTGCTAAATCATATCTACAAAAATTGTTTAAACAAAATGTGCAGTTATGTAATAGTAATTATTTGCTTACTGTTTAAGTTTCACATGCAATCTGGATACTTTGCTCATATATTCTGCTGATTGCCTCACACTGTCTTGCATCTGTAAGTAAACAAAAGTTTAGGATATTCATTAAATAGCGTATGCTGAATTTAAATTGTATGCACAAGTGACTATTAAAAAAAAAAAACAGAGCAGATAAAGCAATTGAAGAGCTAAAGCAAGGCAACATAACTTACAACCTAGTAATTTTACTTATTGAATAAAAAACATTTTAGTTAATATGAACTTCTTGGTCCGAAATTAATAGAAACTGCCAGGCGTGGATTCCGATTTTAATCTTATTTGATCTCATCAAAACACCAGAGGTAGTCTCGACAAATCATATCATCGACGAAAATAAGGAGCCCTTTAGAAGTAAGTAGAGTTAGATACGGCAGCTTGCCCAACTAAATCGACACAGTTTGTATACGTAATGGGTACGTATTCATTCTTGGTCAACAATTTATCGATACTATCACATGTGAATTGCGTTTTCGATTGTACTTAATGAAATGTTCGGGATTATTTATCAATTGTTAATTTTGTTAACGCATGGGAAAACAAATTGAGATTACTTCTTGACGAATTCGTTTCGGCAGTTACTCGAAGTTGTGGTGTCGGGGTTGATAGACGACTGACTGAAACGATGTTTTTCGCCGTAGGTATGAAAATAAAAAATATATTCGAAAATTACATCACTTAAGTTGTATAAACCACTCCTTTAACAATTATCAAACATTAATGTGATATCAACGTAATTACTTCCCACTACATATTACCTCAAGTTAATGAGGGAAAATTTTGTTGCGCCGTTGCACCCTTGCCGGGAACCTGGCTTTACGTACCAGTAATCTTACCACTAAGCTACAAGAGGCGATAGCAGCAACAACGACGGAACGTACTTACTAGGCCCTAGAGTCGTCGAAATTAATGTATATATTTTTATA
>NW_020442467.1:2971074-2981435 GCF_000699045.2 Agrilus planipennis
TAGGGGACGTGGAAACGTGTCCGCTCAAATAAAATTATTTGTGGTAATTAGGGGTGAGTATTCCTTTTAATTTTTAATTCAACACATTTAATCATCTTTTTAATTTTTTTTATTAATGTTACAAAAAACCATAAATATTTTTTATGTAGTACTGGATAAAAATATCTGGTTTATTTCAAAGCATTGAGTTAAATCAGAACTAAATAGATTAAAAATTTCCAGGATTTACTAATTTTCAGTCTTTTTGTAAAATTACAGGTATAACGTGTTTTTCCAAAATTTTAGATACTTTTATTAATCTCCGCGAAAAATTATAAATTGCGCAATGCATAAATTACAAACAAGAAAATAACTCTCGAGCAATATCACGTGCTCAGGCCCCATCATTGGTATGATAATAATTTTCTGATGTACATTGAAAATACTGCGAAAAAAATGCCTTAATTAGAGCAACTATTGTGATGAAAAATTACAGCTTTCGAGTAGTATGACGAGCTTAAACCACCCCTAATTGGCATGGCAATAAGGCAAGCGTCGTTATAATTTTCCCTGAAATTTCTATAAACTATAAAGAAATTTTGCATAAAGATATTTAAAAAGTTCAGTTTCAGTTATTAGTAAGTATCATCAAGTAAGAAACAGTCTTGTTAATAATGCTCACAAGGGCATGGACAAACTATGTCCAATATTTAAGTCTTTATGGTAATTAGGAGTGAATCTCTTTTTATTCACTTCCTTTCCAAGATCTTTAGTTGTCTACTTTAGCCTAATGTTTCTTTATAGCTAATATTTGCGCATAATTTAATTAATAATTTATCACTATAAGTTAAGAGAAGTTCTGTAGAGAATGATAACTTATTTAATTTTCTTCTATATCCTTTTTGAGATTTACAAGTTAGCCTTTAAACTGTCCACAGTTACACTATTATAAAGGATACGATCTATTTTGCTTGTGACAATCAGAGGCCTTCAGTAAACATTCCTTACATTGTTCAAAGGACTTTGCATTTCGGAAACATGTCGCTAAAAATAAGCAGTTATATTATTTGAGAAAAGTGTCCAGCATTAATAACACACCAGCCTTGTTATATTCTTCAGCAGCAAGTTCATAGTCGGGGCGCCATTTCAGAAATGATGTTTTTAAGCTGAAAACGTATTTTTAATTACGCTAAAATTAACACTAAAATAATATTTACTTTTTTTCAGCCACTCTTATATGCTCCAAACCTTCTTCAATTTTTTTGCTGATATTCATTTTTTGAAAAGATTGGTATTTTAAGTTTGTAGTAAATAACACTTTATAGATGACAGAAGGCAAATACAGAAATTGGCAGAAATAAATAAACAATTCAATTAATAATATACCAATTACTGGTTCAAAGAATAATTATTTTTAACTATTTTTAACACTAGCGGTTTTTGACAGGAGCATAAATTGACAAGAACCATAGATAGGAACACGGCAAAAGCAGGTTCGAAAAGTTAGCCCAGCAAGATTTTTTTTAAATTTTTTTTTATTTAAAGCCGTAATCGTTTCGTTTAATAATAAAAATTAGACAATTTTTTACGTTAAACTTAGCCCTCTTGTAGAAAATGTAACTTTTTTTGCTTTAAATTGATCAATTAATATTCAGTATCGTTTTTTCGACGAACATTTACGTTCCTCGACTATAAATAATGTTTAACATGTTTAATTACATTATTTTCAATGTTTTTATTAGATTGTTCATTGATATTACTAATACGCGTTGGCGGGTAGAAACTATACGTGTAATCCATCGACGTTTATTAATGGACATGCCTTAGCGGTCAGAATTGTGGTACAACAAAAGAAAGAGATGGAACGAAGTTTCGGATAATATCCATCTCTCTCACGATAGTGCGTAAGCGTGTCATGAAACCGAAACCATACGCCATCTCCCTCACTTTTCGAGCCAAGAAATTATTACAATGACATACGGCTAAGGCATGTCCATTATATATGTCTATGACAACGACATACGGCTAGGGCACGTCCATTAATATATGTCTATGGTTCTGACTATTATCTATGACCATAGAAGACTTTGTGATTCGACTATATTCGGTAAAGTTCGTTATGACTGCTCTTCTGCGGCTTGTAGATAGACGCTAAATCTATGCGCTAAATGCATAATGATTATACATATGTTATACATAGATGTTCTTTTAATAAAAATTGCGACTGCGACATAGTTTCATTATTTATTAAACGTCTAATAGTTTGCAAAAATATATTAGACGATAGATAATAAACAATTAATTTTTTGTGAATGTTTTCTGGTGAGAAAGTGTTAGTATATTAAGTTTATAGTATTACTAAGTAGTTGCCAAAAAATGTGAAAATAACCGAAACGATGTATCACCATTTTGTTATTCATTCCCATAACAAAGTTGCTTTTATCAGTTTAAAAAATTATTAATTTGTGTGTACTGTTGACATTTCGTTGACAAAATATAATTCATCGTGAAAAAATAGCTCCAGAAAATAATTAGAGGCGTTTTTCCCACAACAATGATAGAGTTGACAGTTAAAACATTGGATTCTCAAAATCATTCGTTTACGGTTGACGATGATGTAAGTATTTAAATAAATATAAAGTATTTGTTTCATGCAGTTATTATTTACCCCCATTTTAGATTACAGTTGCTCAGTTTAAAGAAAAAATTGCTGATACTGTAAACATTCCAGCAGATACTCAGCGGATAATATATTGTGGAAGAGTACTGCAAGATGAGTCAAAATTAAAGGAATATGGTAATATATATGAGAACTTTAAGTAAACGGTTTTAATTGTTCAATTTGCATCTCTAGATGTTCATGGTAAAGTTGTACATCTGGTTCAACGTGCACCCCCTGCTAGTAATCAGAGATCCAGACCAGCTACACCTCCACCTCACCGAAGACATTTTAGAGGTCCTGAACATGGAAATGCAATGTATTTTGGCTCAATGGCAATTCCTTCTTCTTTACTTGATCCACAGAATGTTGTTTTGCCCTTATCACCACATAGTTTATCTGCTAGCAGGTTGAATGTTGCAAGAAGGTATTTTGTTTAGAAGTAATCAGTATTGATGTTAATGACCTATAACTTGTTAGAATGTTACGTCGTGCTGCATTAGTACTTAATGCTTTGGAAAATCCACAAAATCCTGAACAACCATCACAAGAAGAACAACAGGAAGATGTAACTCCTGTATTTGAGGCCCGTGTTTTAGTTCCAACTGACCCTATGGATGATGTGCTATCTGCAGTTCATAATAATTTAATTAATGCGGGTGCAGTGTTAGTTTATATCCACTGATGGTTTCCTTCATTTGGCAATTTAAGTTCTATGAATTATAGGCAATTGGGTTCATCTTCTCAACCAGTTTTCCTCCAGGAAGGTTTAGCAAACCAGCAAGAGGTTACAGTGGAACGAAATAATTTAGGTGTTGATGATTCAGGATCACCCAGGGCAAGATCAATATCGTCAACTCCAGGAGGTGTTAGCCCCTTAGCTAATTCAATTGAAAATCTTTCCGCATTGAATAATCAAGAGGCTACGATTGCAATGGATACTGTGGAAGCATCTGATTCAACAGGAGTTCAAGGAACTGAAGCTCCACAAAGTGGGGTTGATAGATCTTCTGGAACTTCGACAAATATAACTGAGTATTTCACTGATTACCTGTTTTAAACATTAACTATAATTTAATTTTTATTTAAGGAATGTGTCTAGAACATCAGAGTTTGCAGAATTGCTTGAAAATATGGCTAGGTTTCAAACACGATTTGCTCCTTATATGGATCGTTATATTCAGTTTATGCGTAATGATCCGGCCATATCAGAAGAGGTGATTGTTTACAATGTTATTTTGATTTTTTTTAAATTTTTTTTCTGGTTTTTATATTTAGAATACTCGTCAGACGCAGGCCTTTATCAACCGCGTTTCAGAGGTCTTACATTTTCTTGGACATGCTTATCACTCATTAAGTGATATTATAGTTCGTGTCAGAACACCTCCGCCACGTCCTCTGCTTTGTAGACCTGTAGTAATACAGCACCCTACGGTGGTACAAGCTGGAATTCCTATTCAAGTTGAAGTATTTGTTTCTTAATGTTTGTAGTTTTTTTCTTATTACTTCATTCTTGTAGGCTCAAATAAATATTTCTCCTGATAGTACTAATCCATCTAGAAGTCAGACATCTCAAGTTTCCAATTCTGCTACAAGTACTAATCAGGTAAGTAATATTTCCATTAACATTACTTACTTTGAAGGTGTATGTCATAATTTTAGCAAGAAACGAATACTGTGAACCGCAACATTCCTTCATCTTCTACCACTAGTTCAGGAGGTAATGAGCCAGTAGCATCCTCAGCTGTTTTGCAACCAACTGTTGTTGGATTTCCGATGTTTCCGGGTCCAACAAGTATGCGAGTTCAGACTATTCCTGTTGAAATAAGAAGTCTTTCTAGTCCAAGGATAAGCCTAACATTGCCGCGGAGTAATAATAATAACAACAACATCCCTAATATGTCAACTGTGCATACACCAGCAAGTAATGAAACATCTTCCAATAATCTAGTACCAGAACAAACTACTAGTTCTACAGAAACTCCAGTATCAGGTAAGAACCAAGTTATTATAGGATAATTTTAGATAAAAAAGCGGTAATTGAACAAAATACGATTTTATTCATTATTATTTATATTATTACTATGTTACAAAATATGGTATTATGCTAACAAATTTTTTGGTATGCGCTAGATACGCCAAAGATAAACAGTATTAAATATTGTCCAAACAGTGGAAATTAAAAAAATTCAAAAATAAAAAAAGTTACCTAAATTAAGAAACACTGTCACAATTCTTTTTAAATACACGTTGCTGTGCTCTATAACATATTTTTTTCAAAATTTTTGCAAGGGTAGAACAAAACAGTATTGTATGAAAATAAATAAAAGTAAAAGAAAAATGCTGGTATACAAGGAAAGAAAAAGTAAGGAAAGCGAATATAAACATAGGAGACGAAAAATTAGAAGGGCTGATTTTCGGTATCTAGGAAGTCAGATAACTCAGGATCGAAGGAGCAGTGTATTAAATTTGAGTAGAATTACTTGTTTAGCATTCGTAATATTTAAACATGATCGTATTTAAGTTTATCGTTGAAGCAGTGTCTTCAGAACTAAAATTTAAAAGTTTGACGTTAAATAAAAAAACTCGAATAAATAATTGGTTGTATTTAGGAGGTTGGCTAACTTTAAGTATTTAAATTGTTGATAGGTGGTGGTCCTTCTTCTACAACTGCTTCATCAACAACATCTAGTGTCCCTGGGGGACTTCAAGGGGCTACATTTACTATACCAGGCTTTCATAATAATCCGAATATGGAAGTGTTTATGGAAGTTACCCCAGAGAGTATCACAATCGATTCAATGGAGACAACTTTTGTTGGAGGTGGTCAAGCTAACGAACGTTAGTTTTTAATTTTTATTTTCGTTTTGTTTTTATTTATGTATTTAATTTACAGTTCTGCAAAATGCTTTTCAAGGCCCACCATCAGATATTTTAAATTCGATATGGCACATGGCTGGTCAGTTAGTAAACAGAGGAGCTCAGTCTACCCAATCTAATACACCAAATCCGACGTCATCTTCAACGTCGACCACAGCTCCGTCTGCTCCACCCACCGAACAAATTGATTCATCAACTAGCGAATCTTTCGGTACGCAAACAACATCAAATTTAGGATCGTCGGCTGCCACAACTCAGAATTCTCAAGCTCGAGGTAACACTCAAACTAATCCCACGACAGCTACTCATACAAGATCTACTTCGCGTCCACACGTGCATCTCGCACAACATGCCATACAGGGATTTGATCCTTACTTGCCATGTAATTCACATCACGTTGTTCCTTGGAGACGATTCCAGTCAAGTAATGCACGACAGGACAATGCTACTGCAACTGCAAGTGGCCAAAATTTACAAAGTGGAGGAACTGGAACTGATAGAGATAGTGGAGGCACTCGAATATATCCAGTTAATAACACAATCATGAATATATTGCAGGGTATAGTTAATTCAATACATACTATCTATGGTCGTCAAGCGCAGCAACAACCTCAAGCGCAGCAACAACAAAGAACTACTGTTAATGTGGCACAAGCTACACCACTGGATAATGGAGTGACGGGAAGTGTAGCACAAAGTGCCGGAGATGGTGTGGGGCAAGGGGCAACTACAGATTTAAATAGTTTACCGCTTCAATTGCTGCAAACGTTTATGCCTCAATTGCAAAATATTGTAAGTAATAAGTCAAAGCGAAGCTCTACTTCTGTATAGTCAACGGAAATTGCAAAAAAATCAAGTTCTACCTGTGTCAGGACATATTTTCATTTAGTTCCGTTAACTAAAAGAATTGTAACTGTTGATTTAATTTATGTCTAATAGTGCATTTATTTTCAGAATCTTTCTGACTCTAATACTTCTGGTCCTACAATTGCAGAGTTGCTCCAATTAAGCAGTGTTTCTGAGGGAGAAAATCTTTTTTTAGATCTTATAAATTTGTTGTCACGCCATTTAACTGTTGGGTTAGTGGATTACAAGGTTTTTAAATTTTTTGGACATTATTATTATTGGTTTCAGTGATTTGATACAATCGACAAATGGCCGTCTTGAGCCTTGGATGCGCATTCGTTCTTCTATACGAAACTTTTTTTTGGTTCGTGTCATGAATGGATCTTGTTCCAGCGTGGCAATTGACAGAGGCGTTAATCGCATCTTGTCAGAGATGCAACCCTTATTTAATCATCTCGTGAGTTTATTTGGAGTATATAATAGAATCGAAATAATTCTACTATTATTTATTATTTAATAATGTACATGCATGCTCTAACAGAGTATTTACCTTTTGCCTCCATTTTACATTTTGGTAAATAATTTTACCTTCTAAACTATTCTATTAAAATTTACCTCTGTTTTCCCTTATTTTCTCTTCAACCGCTCTCATATATTCACAATAATTCGTTACATACTTCTCTGTTCAAAATCTCTACCATTAACTCCCGCATTTCATTTTCTAATCTGTCGGTTTCCATTCCAACATAAATTATTTTACTTCCTCTTTTTGGCTTTCCATTGCTACTCCATAACAAAACAAGTGAGTTAATATTTCCCTGACTCCACTTTTACTTATCTTTTACTTTTAACCCATTTTTCTAAATATATTTTGGCGTATTTCTCCCTGCCCCAAATTTCTACTCCACATAGTGCTACGGATCTAGCCATCGAGTTCATTAAATACACACGGTCATCTCTTAAATTTCACCTGGTCTTTTTAATCACCTCCCAGGCCGCCTTTTGCACCTTTCTTGCCAGTCTTCCTATATGCCCCTCTGTACTGTTTTTCGTCGTAAACCAGTATCCCCAGATATTTTAATTCATTTACAACTTCAATTTTTTCACTCTTAAATTTCTTTTTTTTTTCTCTCTGTTCCTAAAGGCCATCACTATAGTTTTTTCGCATTTACCTTAGCTTATTTTTCTCGACGTATTTTACTAAAGTCCCTAACATGTTTTCTTATTCTTTGGCACATTCTGTGACAATTGCAATGTCCTTTCCTAAGAATCTACATCATCCAGATCATCAATAAAAATATCGAAGAGAATTGTACTTAGAGCGAATTCCTGCGTTATCCCTACATTAGTATCAAACTCTCTCTTTACCTTTCTATTTACCTGGACCTCTCTATTCACTGAATCGAAAACGGCTTTAAAAACTATGGATTCTACGTAAAATTGTCCACTTTGTCTTTAATCTAGTATTTATTAATGCATTAAACACACAGATATGATCCCTCCTGTCCCTCTATTTTTCTAAAACTTTCTTAACTCTCTTTTAATACATTTTATTCATCTAGACATTTGCTCTATCTATTTGCCATTATGCTGGTCAAAACCTTGTATCTTACATCTAATAGTGAAACTCTCCGGTAATTTTCTGCTCTACTTTCATCCCCATCATTATAAATTAGCAAAATACTAGATATCTCCCAACCCTCCTATATTTTGCCTCGTCCAAATTTGATAGAGCAATTCTTATCAATTCTAAAACCTCTCTACTTGACGCATTCATACATTCAATTGGGATCCCATCCTCACCTGTAGCCTTACCACTCGCCATTCTACTAAGCACCTCCCTATATTCGATCCTTCCCCTACCTATTTTGCCATCCCTGACTTTCTCGCAGTTTCCCACATAGTCATTTTTCCCCAACTAACTTCATGTATTTCACCTTAGTGCCCTAGCCTATCTTTAGGCCTCTGTCTTATTTTTATCCCAAATTATTTTTCCTTTCCTTCGGGCACACACACCACTTGTTTACCATCTTCTCTCCTTCGTCGAAGTTACTGTATATAAGTATTAAGCCTAGAAGAGAACCCTTACAAACATTATCTCCATCTACATATGTAACCCTTTTCCCCCCCATCATCAGCCCTAGATCTCATTTATTTCACTGTCTTCACACACAAAAATTACTTCGCAGAATCCTATTTCTTCTTCTGCAGTTAGCCCTAGCTTTGCCTCCATAGTACTCTTTGCAAAATAATTCTTATTAATTCTTCTAGAATGCATTACCCACGCGTGACGATATCGACTTAGTGAGGTCTGCCCAATCATTGTTTCGTGCTCGTTTGCCAAATATAATTTCTTTGGCCACATCAAGAAGCCCTAATTCTCTTCGAATGCTTGTTGATCAGTGCTTAATAACTGCGAAACAATTTGGTGCGTTGATTTTGCGTGCGAGTAGGAACGGACAACCTGGTGTTGAAGTTGTTTTGGATTCGATAGTTGTAAGATATAGATAATATTTGTAATTTTTTACGCTATTTTTATAATTCTGTTTGGTGTAGAGTCATCATACGAGAGGTATTCCAAGAGAGATTCAACAGTGGACATTAATGACAACTAGAACACAAATGAGGCAATTCTTGTCTAATCTAGGCGTTCCTGATAGTGTTTTACAACCATATATAGTTCGTAAGATTGATGCTGTGACGTCAAATGTTGTTGCCATTGCACAAAAGGATCAGCAAGGAGAAGTAAGTTTCTAGATAGTGTAGGGTCAATTTTAGCAACAATTAAAAAAAAAGTTACATCATTCCCCGAAATTCAAAATTTAAGTTGTGGTAAATCAATATTTTAAATGGTTAAAAATGTTTTATGTGGACTACAGAAAAATTAATTATATTGATCTTTCTAGGCTATGCAAGTGGACGATGTCGATCGAGATGACAATAGTGGTGGAGCGAGCGGTTCAACTGAAATTACGCCATCTTCTGTAATAAATCTCGGGGATAAGGAAAATGACGGGGAACCTCTTCCTACAGTTGTATTAGGATCAGAAACTTGGCATAATGACGTACCAGCTGTAAGCTACTAATGCACCTAAAATAATTGAAAATTTACATAATATCTGGTGTTGCATTTTTAAGGATTGGGTTCCTATAATAGCTCGCGATGCCCAGAGACAACGCCGACAAAATTCTCAAGCTCCTTTCAGTGACGCTTATTTGTCGGGAATGCCCAGTAAACGGAGGAAGATTGTGACAGCTGCTAAACCGCGAGGTAGTCTGTCTCAAGTAATTTCAGGTAAGTTATTCAAAATACTATAATAAGAAAATGTAAATTTGTTTTTGTGATAATGATATTGCTTTTGTAGAGAGTGTGCGCAGAGCAGTAACAGCAACTGGTTTGGCTTCAGTTGCGCCGTTAGAGGTGGTAGCGCAAGGTGCAGGGTCCGATATAAATATTCAATCAGCATACAGAGAGTTATTACGAAGTAATGTGAGAGCAGGAATTAGAGATAACTCAGACTTTACTCCTGAGCGCTTTCCTAACGCCACTAGCTATTTCAATGGTCCTCAATAATAATAATAGTAACTGTGCTTTGCATTGATATAAACAAAAAAATATGAGAGCTATTAGGCTGCTGTACTGTAGACAATGTAATAATTGTTATTATGGTTAATTACTTTATGATTATTCTATATTCTTATTGTAATATTGAACTAATACGATCATTTACTTGAGTCTGTCTGCATTACCAATAGCGTTGTTGTAGAACCAAATTTAAAAATTACTAATAAATAAAAGTGTTATGATGGGTTAATAAATTGTGTAATAATTACAAAAGCATGAATCGATATTCACTATTGCAGTATTCCAATATACGACATAGTATAGAATAATAATAATATAAAACAAAAATAATGGTAGGAGTACATATTTAATATATTACAAATACATATATGTAATCGTATATTTTCTCTTGTAAACATAAAAATGGATGCG
>NW_020442467.1:2981831-2994360 GCF_000699045.2 Agrilus planipennis
GGTAAGAACCAAGTTATTATAGGATAATTTTAGATAAAAAAGCGGTAATTGAACAAAATACGATTTTATTCATTATTATTTATATTATTACTATGTTACAAAATATGGTATTATGCTAACAAATTTTTTGGTATGCGCTAGATACGCCAAAGATAAACAGTATTAAATATTGTCCAAACAGTGGAAATTAAAAAAATTCAAAAATAAAAAAAGTTACCTAAATTAAGAAACACTGTCACAATTCTTTTTAAATACACGTTGCTGTGCTCTATAACATATTTTTTTCAAAATTTTTGCAAGGGTAGAACAAAACAGTATTGTATGAAAATAAATAAAAGTAAAAGAAAAATGCTGGTATACAAGGAAAGAAAAAGTAAGGAAAGCGAATATAAACATAGGAGACGAAAAATTAGAAGGGCTGATTTTCGGTATCTAGGAAGTCAGATAACTCAGGATCGAAGGAGCAGTGTATTAAATTTGAGTAGAATTACTTGTTTAGCATTCGTAATATTTAAACATGATCGTATTTAAGTTTATCGTTGAAGCAGTGTCTTCAGAACTAAAATTTAAAAGTTTGACGTTAAATAAAAAAACTCGAATAAATAATTGGTTGTATTTAGGAGGTTGGCTAACTTTAAGTATTTAAATTGTTGATAGGTGGTGGTCCTTCTTCTACAACTGCTTCATCAACAACATCTAGTGTCCCTGGGGGACTTCAAGGGGCTACATTTACTATACCAGGCTTTCATAATAATCCGAATATGGAAGTGTTTATGGAAGTTACCCCAGAGAGTATCACAATCGATTCAATGGAGACAACTTTTGTTGGAGGTGGTCAAGCTAACGAACGTTAGTTTTTAATTTTTATTTTCGTTTTGTTTTTATTTATGTATTTAATTTACAGTTCTGCAAAATGCTTTTCAAGGCCCACCATCAGATATTTTAAATTCGATATGGCACATGGCTGGTCAGTTAGTAAACAGAGGAGCTCAGTCTACCCAATCTAATACACCAAATCCGACGTCATCTTCAACGTCGACCACAGCTCCGTCTGCTCCACCCACCGAACAAATTGATTCATCAACTAGCGAATCTTTCGGTACGCAAACAACATCAAATTTAGGATCGTCGGCTGCCACAACTCAGAATTCTCAAGCTCGAGGTAACACTCAAACTAATCCCACGACAGCTACTCATACAAGATCTACTTCGCGTCCACACGTGCATCTCGCACAACATGCCATACAGGGATTTGATCCTTACTTGCCATGTAATTCACATCACGTTGTTCCTTGGAGACGATTCCAGTCAAGTAATGCACGACAGGACAATGCTACTGCAACTGCAAGTGGCCAAAATTTACAAAGTGGAGGAACTGGAACTGATAGAGATAGTGGAGGCACTCGAATATATCCAGTTAATAACACAATCATGAATATATTGCAGGGTATAGTTAATTCAATACATACTATCTATGGTCGTCAAGCGCAGCAACAACCTCAAGCGCAGCAACAACAAAGAACTACTGTTAATGTGGCACAAGCTACACCACTGGATAATGGAGTGACGGGAAGTGTAGCACAAAGTGCCGGAGATGGTGTGGGGCAAGGGGCAACTACAGATTTAAATAGTTTACCGCTTCAATTGCTGCAAACGTTTATGCCTCAATTGCAAAATATTGTAAGTAATAAGTCAAAGCGAAGCTCTACTTCTGTATAGTCAACGGAAATTGCAAAAAAATCAAGTTCTACCTGTGTCAGGACATATTTTCATTTAGTTCCGTTAACTAAAAGAATTGTAACTGTTGATTTAATTTATGTCTAATAGTGCATTTATTTTCAGAATCTTTCTGACTCTAATACTTCTGGTCCTACAATTGCAGAGTTGCTCCAATTAAGCAGTGTTTCTGAGGGAGAAAATCTTTTTTTAGATCTTATAAATTTGTTGTCACGCCATTTAACTGTTGGGTTAGTGGATTACAAGGTTTTTAAATTTTTTGGACATTATTATTATTGGTTTCAGTGATTTGATACAATCGACAAATGGCCGTCTTGAGCCTTGGATGCGCATTCGTTCTTCTATACGAAACTTTTTTTTGGTTCGTGTCATGAATGGATCTTGTTCCAGCGTGGCAATTGACAGAGGCGTTAATCGCATCTTGTCAGAGATGCAACCCTTATTTAATCATCTCGTGAGTTTATTTGGAGTATATAATAGAATCGAAATAATTCTACTATTATTTATTATTTAATAATGTACATGCATGCTCTAACAGAGTATTTACCTTTTGCCTCCATTTTACATTTTGGTAAATAATTTTACCTTCTAAACTATTCTATTAAAATTTACCTCTGTTTTCCCTTATTTTCTCTTCAACCGCTCTCATATATTCACAATAATTCGTTACATACTTCTCTGTTCAAAATCTCTACCATTAACTCCCGCATTTCATTTTCTAATCTGTCGGTTTCCATTCCAACATAAATTATTTTACTTCCTCTTTTTGGCTTTCCATTGCTACTCCATAACAAAACAAGTGAGTTAATATTTCCCTGACTCCACTTTTACTTATCTTTTACTTTTAACCCATTTTTCTAAATATATTTTGGCGTATTTCTCCCTGCCCCAAATTTCTACTCCACATAGTGCTACGGATCTAGCCATCGAGTTCATTAAATACACACGGTCATCTCTTAAATTTCACCTGGTCTTTTTAATCACCTCCCAGGCCGCCTTTTGCACCTTTCTTGCCAGTCTTCCTATATGCCCCTCTGTACTGTTTTTCGTCGTAAACCAGTATCCCCAGATATTTTAATTCATTTACAACTTCAATTTTTTCACTCTTAAATTTCTTTTTTTTTTCTCTCTGTTCCTAAAGGCCATCACTATAGTTTTTTCGCATTTACCTTAGCTTATTTTTCTCGACGTATTTTACTAAAGTCCCTAACATGTTTTCTTATTCTTTGGCACATTCTGTGACAATTGCAATGTCCTTTCCTAAGAATCTACATCATCCAGATCATCAATAAAAATATCGAAGAGAATTGTACTTAGAGCGAATTCCTGCGTTATCCCTACATTAGTATCAAACTCTCTCTTTACCTTTCTATTTACCTGGACCTCTCTATTCACTGAATCGAAAACGGCTTTAAAAACTATGGATTCTACGTAAAATTGTCCACTTTGTCTTTAATCTAGTATTTATTAATGCATTAAACACACAGATATGATCCCTCCTGTCCCTCTATTTTTCTAAAACTTTCTTAACTCTCTTTTAATACATTTTATTCATCTAGACATTTGCTCTATCTATTTGCCATTATGCTGGTCAAAACCTTGTATCTTACATCTAATAGTGAAACTCTCCGGTAATTTTCTGCTCTACTTTCATCCCCATCATTATAAATTAGCAAAATACTAGATATCTCCCAACCCTCCTATATTTTGCCTCGTCCAAATTTGATAGAGCAATTCTTATCAATTCTAAAACCTCTCTACTTGACGCATTCATACATTCAATTGGGATCCCATCCTCACCTGTAGCCTTACCACTCGCCATTCTACTAAGCACCTCCCTATATTCGATCCTTCCCCTACCTATTTTGCCATCCCTGACTTTCTCGCAGTTTCCCACATAGTCATTTTTCCCCAACTAACTTCATGTATTTCACCTTAGTGCCCTAGCCTATCTTTAGGCCTCTGTCTTATTTTTATCCCAAATTATTTTTCCTTTCCTTCGGGCACACACACCACTTGTTTACCATCTTCTCTCCTTCGTCGAAGTTACTGTATATAAGTATTAAGCCTAGAAGAGAACCCTTACAAACATTATCTCCATCTACATATGTAACCCTTTTCCCCCCCATCATCAGCCCTAGATCTCATTTATTTCACTGTCTTCACACACAAAAATTACTTCGCAGAATCCTATTTCTTCTTCTGCAGTTAGCCCTAGCTTTGCCTCCATAGTACTCTTTGCAAAATAATTCTTATTAATTCTTCTAGAATGCATTACCCACGCGTGACGATATCGACTTAGTGAGGTCTGCCCAATCATTGTTTCGTGCTCGTTTGCCAAATATAATTTCTTTGGCCACATCAAGAAGCCCTAATTCTCTTCGAATGCTTGTTGATCAGTGCTTAATAACTGCGAAACAATTTGGTGCGTTGATTTTGCGTGCGAGTAGGAACGGACAACCTGGTGTTGAAGTTGTTTTGGATTCGATAGTTGTAAGATATAGATAATATTTGTAATTTTTTACGCTATTTTTATAATTCTGTTTGGTGTAGAGTCATCATACGAGAGGTATTCCAAGAGAGATTCAACAGTGGACATTAATGACAACTAGAACACAAATGAGGCAATTCTTGTCTAATCTAGGCGTTCCTGATAGTGTTTTACAACCATATATAGTTCGTAAGATTGATGCTGTGACGTCAAATGTTGTTGCCATTGCACAAAAGGATCAGCAAGGAGAAGTAAGTTTCTAGATAGTGTAGGGTCAATTTTAGCAACAATTAAAAAAAAAGTTACATCATTCCCCGAAATTCAAAATTTAAGTTGTGGTAAATCAATATTTTAAATGGTTAAAAATGTTTTATGTGGACTACAGAAAAATTAATTATATTGATCTTTCTAGGCTATGCAAGTGGACGATGTCGATCGAGATGACAATAGTGGTGGAGCGAGCGGTTCAACTGAAATTACGCCATCTTCTGTAATAAATCTCGGGGATAAGGAAAATGACGGGGAACCTCTTCCTACAGTTGTATTAGGATCAGAAACTTGGCATAATGACGTACCAGCTGTAAGCTACTAATGCACCTAAAATAATTGAAAATTTACATAATATCTGGTGTTGCATTTTTAAGGATTGGGTTCCTATAATAGCTCGCGATGCCCAGAGACAACGCCGACAAAATTCTCAAGCTCCTTTCAGTGACGCTTATTTGTCGGGAATGCCCAGTAAACGGAGGAAGATTGTGACAGCTGCTAAACCGCGAGGTAGTCTGTCTCAAGTAATTTCAGGTAAGTTATTCAAAATACTATAATAAGAAAATGTAAATTTGTTTTTGTGATAATGATATTGCTTTTGTAGAGAGTGTGCGCAGAGCAGTAACAGCAACTGGTTTGGCTTCAGTTGCGCCGTTAGAGGTGGTAGCGCAAGGTGCAGGGTCCGATATAAATATTCAATCAGCATACAGAGAGTTATTACGAAGTAATGTGAGAGCAGGAATTAGAGATAACTCAGACTTTACTCCTGAGCGCTTTCCTAACGCCACTAGCTATTTCAATGGTCCTCAATAATAATAATAGTAACTGTGCTTTGCATTGATATAAACAAAAAAATATGAGAGCTATTAGGCTGCTGTACTGTAGACAATGTAATAATTGTTATTATGGTTAATTACTTTATGATTATTCTATATTCTTATTGTAATATTGAACTAATACGATCATTTACTTGAGTCTGTCTGCATTACCAATAGCGTTGTTGTAGAACCAAATTTAAAAATTACTAATAAATAAAAGTGTTATGATGGGTTAATAAATTGTGTAATAATTACAAAAGCATGAATCGATATTCACTATTGCAGTATTCCAATATACGACATAGTATAGAATAATAATAATATAAAACAAAAATAATGGTAGGAGTACATATTTAATATATTACAAATACATATATGTAATCGTATATTTTCTCTTGTAAACATAAAAACAGTGTAGTAGATGGATGGTATCTGCAAATGTAAAAAATCGACACTATCTTCCGACAATGTCGATATTTAGTAATATAGTTATATAGAAATTCTTTTGTAAAGTTTAACGTAATGAATAAAAAAACCTTTCCAATATGACATATACCATTAGAATTAATATCGGATGGGGATTAGTAAAATTAACTATTTGTTATATAAAATTAAAATAAAAATCGACATCATTATTCTACTACAAGGATGGTAGTGGGTTTTTCCACGTACATTGAACTATTAATGAACGAAACAAAGTTGGTAATTTTCTTGTTATATATATACCGTTTCTAATTATTCTTATCCCAGAAATGCGTATGTGCAATGTTTGACGTCTAACTATAGTCCAAGTAGTATCTGCATGAAAACGCCTATTTTTGGATGAAAAGGGTAGTATGCCAAATTAAAATAAAAATCGACATCATTATTCTACTACAAGGATGGTAGTGGGTTTTTCCACGTACATTGAACTATTAATGAACGAAACAAAGTTGGTAATTTTCTTGTTATATATATACCGTTTCTAATTATTCTTATCCCAGAAATGCGTATGTGCAATGTTTGACGTCTAACTATAGTCCAAGTAGTATCTGCATGAAAACGCCTATTTTTGGATGAAAAGGGTAGTATGCCAAATTTTTGTTAGAATCACTTCCAAAAGTTGTAAGGAAAGATAGTTAGACTATTAGTATATTTTTACGTTTCTTTTGCAATTTTTTACATTTTTGTAATGGAAAAAATGAATTTTGTGATTTGCAAACAATTGCACCTTATAGAAAAAATTTAATTACGTAACTTTCTACCATATTATGACTTTTCTCTGAAGTTTCTGACATATACGCCGTAATTTGAAGAAAAAAGCGGGGTTTTTTAATTTTTTTCATTGCTTATTAAAAAGTTAACCTACAGTTTTATGTATCCGCATAGTAAAATTATTTTTCCTTATGACTTGGAGAGATTCTAACGAAAATGTAGCATACTATCCTTTTCGCCCAATCCAAAGCAGATACCGCCTGGACTAATACCTTTGGCTATTCAATGCTATTCAATACTTTCAATATATGTAAAGGCCAGCGGGGCACTCCTTCATTTTTTTAAGGTTCTTGACCAATTTCGTTGTAAGAGCTAATTTTACTTATCATTATCACGATCGTCATAAGATCTTCAAAACGAGGACTAGATGGACTCGCATCTCCACTTCTTCGTAACTTATCTACTTGCATTTTTCGAAAATTATAGCAACCTACAACTATCTCGCCATTCTAATACCTCCTCATTTCTAACACTTTCTAGCCACAGTATTTTTATCATCCTCTTACAACACCATATGTTAAACGCTTCCAACTTTTTCTTTTCCGGTCTATATTTCACACCCATAGAGAGCCGTGCTCCAAACACATACCTTTAATAATCTTTTTCGAATTTCTAAATTAACCGACCTCCAGCACAAAAGTGATTTCCTTTTTTTCAAAGTTAAAAGTGACTCAACCTTGCATTATTCCTTGTTTTTATCTCTAACGATTATTCCAATCTGTTATCTGACTCCTTACTAATAATCGAAAACCAGCAACTTCTAGTTTATTGTCTCCTATTTTTATATTATTTCTAACTCTACCTGTACATCTTTCACATATCAATATTTTTGTTTTATTTGTATTCATTTTAATATTCCATTTTATTTTATTATTTAAAAATTAATTTAGGTATATATAATCATTTTGCTTTAAATTAAACATAAGATAAATGTTTGACGTAACAATTCTTTATATACTGTGGTCTGAAATTTTTATGTAAAAAAGTTAATGGATCTACGATTACCGTGTCTACGCGGAAGAAAAACACCTTATATTTTAGCAACGTGGCAGATTGACTATCCATAGCATATGATGTTTTTGGTGTGAAAAAAGAATCAGTGATGTGGCGTGCATTTGGTGTTTTTGTATGTGTTCTACTGATAAGTTAACAGGTATTTATGTTGTCATCCATCCTGATTTAGACCCATAATTGGACTGATTCAGTAGAGCCAAACAAAAAAATAATCTTTGATTCTCATTCCGGGGGCGGAAATTACGTTACTAAACGTTATTGTGGCACCCCTTTCCGTAGAAACATATTGACCTATTACTCGTTTGCCATTCAAAAATAACTTTCGGAGCCTGTAGTACAATAGATATTTTCGTTTGTCAGTATTCAAAATTCGGTGAGGTTCAAATTTGTATTTTTGTTACACCTCTAGTTATCAAAAAAGTTTTGGAATTGTACTAGTTGAAAGCAGAAGCATGCCCAACACTGGTGTATTCTGGTTTTCGGAGAGATAATGTCGGATGCTTTAGTTTCATAAATGACAATCAAACAGTGTCGACGCCATAATACTCGAAAGATCAAGTACCTACGTCTCTTCTTCAGCAGGTTCCAATGAAAGAACATCATAGAGACGCTCAAGTGCGATGCGTCGATTACCGTGTATGGATGATTCCCATTTTTTTGTAATTTCGGGGGACGTACCTTCCGTCTTAATGGATTGTATAGCCACATTTTGTCGCCTTCATTAAAACCACCAGGTTTAGTTTTCATGCGGTCATTTTTGAATCGCAGCTTTGTAAACACAGTATTATGGGATGACTTCCCGTCATTCTTTTAGTTTGCGCACGTATTCGTCTGTAGACAGTGGATAGTCTCCACGGAGACCAAATACAGTCGAACCTGGATATATAAGAATATAAGAAGAAGCTTCTAAAGTTGATCTGTACAGTAGCGTTGAAGCGTTCAAGTATCCCATCAGACTATACGTACTCCTCCTTTTTGTAATGCCATTAGTTCAGTGACTTTCTTGAACAAAGCCGCAATTCCATTGGTACTCCATATCGGCTAACACACTTTGCGAAAATGTAATGTTTTTCCTGATGTAGTAGTGCATATAGTTTGGTCAAGTTGCTAAAGTAAACTATCCCAAAATGTCCTTTGTCGTGGACTGCCTCTAAGGTTTTTGACACTCGGCTCTTAGGAAGCACCAATTGAAAAGCTTATTTCTGATTCTATTCGGACTCCCCCATTCTTTTTAAAATAGCGCGGTTAGAAAAAGAGAATTCCATTGGGGCCAATAACTTTTTGTGGTTTAGCTTAGGTGGTTGACATTTGCCCACGATGGTCATGAGGTTCCGAATTATTTCCATCTCATTTTTGGGCCAATATCTTTGCCATTCCTCTGGTCTTCGATTCATTTATTATCTCCCTAGGAGCCCTCAGGCTGAATGGTGATTAGATTACAACAGATTAATGGCAGTCCTTTATTCCTTTCGTGGTAATTCACGCAAGATCTTCGGGGTAGTGGATCCACGTTGCTGTATTGTTAGTCTGGCCGATAATTGATATCGAATTTGTATTTTTGGAGTTGTTGTAACTAGCGTGCAGTTTGTCCTTCCGGTTTTTGAGTTGCGTTGAATATTCAACAAGGCGTAATCCGTAAGAGGAACTTCTGTCCATAGAAATAGGGTTTTAACCACAGACGGTACTTCTCGATGAGTCACATATTAATTCGTTCTAGTTTTGAGTGTCTTACTAAGGTACCCGATGATCATTTTCTTTCCGTTTCGTACTTGGGGTAACATATCACCAAGTCCCACAAACTATTAATGTCGGCATCAACGATGAAGGGTTCTCTAAACTGTGGCTATGACAAGATTGGGACTCCAGATTATGATCCCGAGTAGAACGTACAATTATACAAAATAAATGATTGCGTCCTCTGGGATAAAGTACCTACTCCGGACGTAAACTAGACCCCAGTTGGATGTCCGGACGTAGACTACTTTAATGGATGTCATCCATAAGTGCAAGTGGGGAAATTAGAAAATTTGAATGTTGAGATGAATAGATTAGAATTAGAAATAGTGATATTAGTGAAGTTCGTTGACCTGGAAACTTCTGGAGTGGAGACTTTAGAATAATAATACATACAGTGTACAAAGTTATTTACAAAAAAGCGATAGGATAGTTATGGTTAAATTAAACTCGAATCCGGTAAAAACGGTAATAGTGCAGATCCATATGCCTACATCTTACAATAATGAAGACGTAGAAGCGATTTGTGTAGAGATAGAAGACGTGTTGAGTTTAGTAAAAGGGCAAGAAAACCTAATAGTTGTAGGGGACTTCAACGAAGTAGTAGGTAAAGGTAAAGATGGTGCAATAGCAGATTCTTTTGGATGAGGCAATAGAAATGATAGGAGAGATAGACTGATAGAATTTTGCTATAAACATAACTTAACCGTCGCGAATACTTTATTTAACCATCACGTTAGGAGGCGCTGTACGTGGAAGATGGCAGATGATTTAGGGAGATATCAGTTAGATAACGTACTTGTTAGGCAAAGATTTAAAAATCAAGTGAAGAACTGTAGGAGTTATCCAGGAGCAGATATAGATGGCGATAATAGCTTAGTAGTTATAAAAACCAACCTTAAATTGAAAATTTTGAAAAAGAGGGAAGGTAGGAGACGTTTCGACTTAGAAAAGCAAAAGTATAGCGATACGCGGGTTAGGTTAGGTACAAGGACAGACGAAAAATGAGGCAGGAGAAATGAATGACAGGGACATAGAGACATAATGGAACAGCATTAAAATGTGCTTAAAGTCAGCAGCCACAGATGTATTAGGTCTTAAATAAAACGAAAATAGGAAACCCTGGATAACAAATAAGATTGTCGGATTAATAGATGAGAGGCGGAAATACAAAAACAGGATAGACGAAGAAGGTCAAAAAAGATTTAAGGCGATAAAGTTGGAAATAATTATAAAGTGTACAGCAGCTAAGGAACAGTGGATTGGTATGAGATGTAAAGAAGTAGAAGAAAAGATTGAAGTAGGTAAAACAGATGAGGCTTATAATAAATATAATTAAAAGGAATTTTAGAGAAGTATGGTACAGTAGGAATAATATAAGAACGAGGTAGGTGGAAAGAATACTTACAGAACCTTTACGCAGGCCATGAGTTGGGAGATTAGAGAAGGATGATACTGTGGTGATACATGAACTAGGTTATCCCATAATGAGAGAAGAGTTCGATGTAGCATTACAAAGATTAAGGAATGATAAAGCGCCGGGTATACATGGGATACAGGTGAAAAGAGGTTAGAGATCGTATGTTTAAGCTAGTTAAATAAAATGGTGGTAGTAACCATACCTAAAAAGCGAGGCGCGGATAGGTGCGAGACATTTAGAACAATTAGCTTAACTTTCCATGCGTCAAAAATCTTAACTAGAATTGTACAGACGGGGATGGAAAAAAGGGTGGAAGAACTATTAGGGGACGATCAATTTAGGTTTAGAAGAAATAGAGGAACGCGGGAGGCCTTTCTAGTTTTACCGGTAACTACAGAAAACAATGTTAAATATACTTAAAAATGTAGGGATGAGTTACGGAGATAGATAGAGTAATATTTCGTTTGTATAAAGAGCAACAAGCAGTTATAAAGATGAGGCTGCAATGTAGAGAAGTAAATATTAGGAAGGGAGTAAGACAGGGTGGCATACTGTCACCACTACTTTTTAATCTATACATCGAAGACGCAATCAACATCATTAAAGGCAGTGCAACTGTAGGGATAGATATACAGTTCCATTCTGTCTCTACGTCCCTGTCTTTCGTTTCTCCCGTCGTATTTAGTATTTCGTCTGTCCTTTTACCTAGCCTATCACGCGTTTCGTTACATTTTAGCTTTTCTAATTCAAGACGTCTCCTACCTTCCCTGTTTCTCAGAATTTTCAACTTAAGATTGGCCTTCCTAACTACTAAGTTATGATTGCTATCTATATCTGCTCCTGGATAACTTCTACAGTCCTTCACTTGATTTTTAAATCATTACCTAGCAAGTATGTAATCTAACTGATATCTCCCTAAATCACCTGGCATCTTCCACGTATAGCGCCTCTTAACGTTATGATTGAATAAAGTATTCGCGATGGTTAAGTGTTTATCGCAAAATTATATTAGCCTATCTCCTCTATCATTTCTGTTGCCTAATCCAAAAAAACCTGCTATTGCACCCACTTTACCTACACCTCCTACAGCTATTAAGTTTTCATGCGTACCAGTTGGTTGAATAAAAAGTCGCTGGTTACCAAACTATTTATTAAAACAAAAAAACTCAGTAACTTGTTTGATCGGATCGAGTCGTCGCTGGCGGGAGGGTGCCGTTGCATTCGCAGGTTGGATCACGTACCTAGGCACCTAGACTAGGAAATAGATGTAAAACCAGGGTATGAAATGTCGAGCGCGAGCGACACCTAAGTTTACCCCACGTAAGTTTTTAAATTTTTTAAATTACCAAAATCGACATTACCGACATACTAGGCGACATACATTTTACTGAAACGACAACAGATGATGCGACGGCGGTTGCGATTATCGGTGGAATTCCCCAGTAGTTGTGGCGTTATTGAGCAATAGTGAGTAGTTTCACAACTTGTTATATTTTAAAATTTTTGTGAAAAGTACTTTTACCTATCCTGAAAGTAAGTAATATATTAAGTACTTCAATCATGCTTTACAATAAGTAAAGAAAGGATGTTTTCTGCCCAACACAGAAAAACCGTGATGTACAGTCTACACTATTACGGGGTCAAATTAATTTGAAATGTTCTACGTAGATTATACAGTTCCTGCAGGAGTTAAAGGTCAAGATGCCGCTTTCCATTTTCCTGAAGTAACAGCGGTTCCAACGAAAGTGGCAGGTATTGTAATTTGTTGTTGTGAAACTTAAGTTCTAAAAAAAA
>NW_020442467.1:2994810-3021021 GCF_000699045.2 Agrilus planipennis
CCTAGACTAGGTAAATAGATGTAAAACTCTCGAGATTTGGACGATAGTAGTGACATCTAAGTTTACCCCACATTAGTAGACGATACTTGGAATATATATATAAATGGTATTGGCAAAGAAAACTTCGAATTTCACTGCCATCTATACATCAAACTATGAAGCGTAACCAAAGGCGCGCATTTCAAAATTACACCAAATTTTATTTTTTTTTGTTTTAAATGGAAATTGAAAAAAAAAACAAAAATAAAATTAACAAATTTAATAACAAAGTATAAATGCAGTAATAAATATAATTAGCACAATATACGAGTAAATAGCAAACATCAATTAATTAAAATATAGATACTAATACAGGTATATTTGTATGAACAAAGAAATTATTCTTTACCTAATTTAGTACTGCTTCCTGCTTCTACAGGGGGTGCTAACGATTCAGAAACTGCAGAAATACTAGCTTCTGTATTGTCCATTGGGGAATTCCTCCGATAATCGCAACCGCCGTCACGTCATCTGTTGTCGTTTCAGTAAAATGTATGTCGCCTAGTATGTCGGTAATATCGAGTTTGGTAATTTAAAAAATTTAAAAACTTACGTGGGGTAAACTTAGGTGTCGCTCGCGCTCGACATTTCATACCCTGGCCCTTGACTTCGATAGTATAGTTGCGATCGTCGATACAACAGATTTCGGATAGCATCGATCTGCAGATTGTTAAAAATGAACGGCTTCTGCGGAGGTAAGTGCCTCCAGGCTTAAACCCGTTTGAGGGCCTGAGTGAGTCGGCGTAGACCCTGGACGAAGGAGGGTAGGTCGGCGAGCCTGTGGCTCTGCACGGTACTCTAAGTGTCGTACCGTAAAGCGTCTCGGCTGCAGAGGTTTGGTGTTTTTTTAAAGGATGTATAGAGACCCAGGAGGACAGAAGGCATTGCTTTCGGCCAAGGTACGTCAGGGCAGCACATGAGACCGGCCTTGAGGGTTCGGTGGAAACCCTCCACCGTTCAATTTTATTTCGGGTGGTAAAGCGTCGTCCAGATGCTGTTTGAGCCGATCATCTTGGCTAGCTTTGAAGAAGGCTGCTTCAAACTTGGCCCCTGGTCCGAGGTAATGGTGAGAGGCGTCCCGAAACAGGCCATCCAGCTGTTATACAAATCTCTACTGACGGTCGAAGTCTACTGGTGTGGTATGGGGACGGCAGCGGGTCATCTACTGAACCTGTCAAGCAGTACTGGAACCTCTTGGAAAGTGAAAGTTTCAGCAAGTTTATGAGGATGTAGTCGAAACGACTGTTCGGCGGGTCTAGGTTGCCCAGAGCTGTGCAATTGTGCTTATGGACCTTTGCACGCTGGCAGAGTTCGCATTGTTGGCCCCAACGAGTCGTCTGGCTGCGAATCTTGGACCATTAGAATTTTTCGGTGACGAGGCGTACCATTGCTCTGATGTTAGGATGCTAGAGGTTATGTAAAACTTCGAAGGCGGTCTTGCAGAGCTTCTTGGGCTGCACGCATTGTATGCGGTGATCATCAGTGCAGGGAAAAGCGAGGGCGGTGAGCATAGGCTTCAGTTCGGTGTCGTCGGAATTGACGTTAGAAAAGACCTCCGGTTCTAGGAGGCGCCGGGCTTGTCTCGCTGAGGCCTTGCCCGAGTGTTGGCGGCCTGCGAAAATGAGTAGTTTGTGATCCGTAAAGATTGTGAAAGAGCGTCCTTCGAAGACACGGTCGAAAGACTCGATGGCTGCGTATATCGCCAGCAGCTCTTTGTCGTAGGCAGCTTAGCTTAGTCATGGAAAGCTTCCTGGAGAAAAAACCGAGTGCCTCCAGGTGCCACGTGGGTACCCCAACTCCAGTGCTACGCCAATCAAAAGCATCGATCCTCAGGGTGATCGGTTGTCGGGCCTGAGGATAGCTGTTGTTGTTGTTGTTGACCGCTATTGTAAGGGCGTCTTTGCATTGTTGGAAGGCGGCGTCGGCCTCTGGCATCCAGATAAGCGGGGTCTTCTTGCTTTTGGGTCTGAGGTCCTTCAGTAGATCGTTCAGCGGAGCCATAAAGTGGGTAGCCCTGGGCATGCAGTGTCTGTAGATACCGATTATGCCCAGGAATATTCTGGACCTTGTGCGCTGTTGGACGAACGCCCTATTGTTTTAAAGATGTTTTAATACACACATCCTAGAAAATATATATATTTCTAGGAATTGTATGAAATTCCGATATTGTACTAGGAAATATATAAAACTAAAGCTTTCCGTGAATAAAATGAATAAAACACGTTAGTAAACTGAGAATCAGAGTTGTCTGTGTTTACGCGGTTCCAGTGCCATCACCTGATGTATATGCATTGGTGTATTAGTGACGTTATTGTATGGTTATTAGATATATTTATGACAGACTGGAATTTCTTTAATGCCCCTGCCTGATATGTTGGAATAATGTCTTCGAAAAGTATGCTTCATTATGATCTCCGCGCCCAACATAAATGAAAATGATCAGCATTATCACCTCTGCGACATACTAAAAATTTAAGGTCGTCGTGTTTGTTGAAGCAAAAATAATTTCGGCACATTATTCTAACATCTAACATATCGCCTGCCTCCGGCGGGCAAGGGCATTGAAGGACCTTCGGTCGGTCATGAATTTCCCTAACTAAACAATGACGTCACCAGTGGATATAGGTACATCTCCAAACAGCCTGCCGTATAATTGCCTATTTAGTATTACCTGTAATACATTTCCGATTGCTATTTAGGAAATGTGTCTAATATAATTTTAGGGTTTATGGGTATGTTTAGTAAATCAAAACATAAATAAAACACTAATATATATATATATATAACAATAACTTGAATTTATGTACACGCAACAAAAACCATGAATAAAAAAAGAAATATACAACAGACAAAAAACGTAAAAGTTGAAAAGACACAAGAACACAACAAGACACAAAAATAATATACAAAAACAATGAAAACAGACAGACAATTAACAATAAATAAATGTTGTAGACTTACTCGAATGTTGACAGCAGAGTGGTTAGTTAGTATGGAAATTTAGGGGTTTATATACAGCTGAATTGTTAGTAAAAAGAGATAGAATATTCAAGAAGGAACAGTATGAACAGTAAAGTTGAAGGTACAGGTTTATAGCACTCAGAGCGAGCAATATAGAATTTTAGGAAAAGTAATTAAGGGAAAGTACAGCAATTAGTAAGGGGTGCATGCAAGTATAGGTGAAGATGAAATTCTAGGTAAAGGCTAACGATAGTAGAACAATAGAATCTAGGTTGAAAGGAAACAAAGGCATGCACAAGATAAGAAGTTGTAAGTCTACAAATAGATTTAGAAGAATATTCACAAAATAATAATAATAATAAAAATTCAATAAAAACGACTATAAGAAATTAACTTTAACGGTGTTACCGCCACAGTATCTCCCTGCTAGTAACAGGGCGTTACGGAAAACCAGCTTGTAGGCGGTCTGGAAAACGTACGCGTCTCCCAGCTCTGGTTACTGAGTTTCCTTTGGACTGTCCTTTGGGGGGTTGATCATGCAAGTGTGGAATGTTTTCGGGGGTCTCTTGTTCCCTTGTTGTGGTTGAAGGTGGTTCTACTATAACGTATGCGGGTTTCAGCCGATCCACAGATACGGTTACATTACGACCCCTGATGTTGACTATGAATGTTTTGTCCGCACGCTGAACGACTGCGAATGGACCTTCGTAGGGCTGCTGTAACGTTTCTTTGACACCACCACGGCGGACAAACACCTGGTCTGTGGTGAGTAGGTCCTTGAAAATGAACGTTTTCTTCTCCCCATGGCGTCGCTCTTCTGTTGGTCGTAGATTCTGTTGAATCCTACGGAGTTCTTGGACAAACTCAGGTGCGTCCTTGTAAATATTAGAATCCGGATTTGATCCTAAAAATTCACCAGGTAGTCGCAGCGATTCTCCGTATAGTATTTCTGCTGCGGTTGCCTGCAGGTCCTCCTTCCAGGCGGAGCGGATCCCTAATAGAACCGTTGGCAGAATCCGTGTCCAAGAATTGCTTTGATGGCACATTATGGCGGCCTTGAGCTGTCGGTGAAGGCGTTCCACCATGCCATTAGCCGAGGGATGATAAGCCGTTGTGCGAATATGAGTCGTACCTAGTAAACGGTAAATGCGTAAGGGAGTCCCGAATCTGGCTATCCAGTTGTCGTACATGGCACGAGCGACGGTTGTTGCTTCCTGGTCAGGAATGGGAACAGCTGCGGGCCATCTTGAATACCTATCGACCATCGTGAGACAGTACCTGAGTCCTTCCGATGGTGGCATGATAACGATGTCGATGTGTATGTGCTCAAATCGTGCCGATGTTGGTGGAAACGTCCCCACAGGACCTGACACATGTCGGGTTACTTTAGAACTTTGACAGGCTATACAGGAGCGGGTCCATTCTCTGATGTCCTTTTTAGCTGACGGCCAAATGTAACGCTGAGTCACAAGCTTGACTGTAGCATTGACCCCTGGGTGTGAAAGGTCATGGATGGTGTGAAACGCTGCTCTTCGGAATCCTTTTATGATGAAAGGACGGGCTGTATGCGTGGTAACGTCACAAAATATCGACGTGTCAGTACCTGGTAATTGAAGAAGTTTCCTTCAATTCTGGATCCGTTTTTTGAGCGTCCGCGAGTGCCTTGTAGTCCAGAGTAGCCTGTACTTCTTCGACGCGGGATAGTGCATCCTAGACGACGTTATCTGCGCCGGAAATGTGTTTGACGTCAGTAGAAAATTGCGCTACAAAATCCAGGTGTCTGATTTGACGCGGGGAACATTGATCGTGTTTTTTTTTAAAAGCGTAAATAATAGGCTTATGGTCTGTGAAAATGGTAAATGGGCGTCCTTCCACCATATGTCGGAAGTGTTTCACAGAAAGATAAATGGCCAGCAACTCACGATCGTAGGCGGCGTAATTTAATTCAGCAGGACTTAGTTTTTTCGAGAAAAAATCTAACGGTTGCCAATGGTTGTCCACGTATTGCTGGAGGATTGCTCCGACGGCGTAGTTTGACGCATCTGTAAAAATTGCTAGCGTTGCGTATGGCTTCGGATGCGCTAGCAGCGTTGCTTGCGAAAGAGTCTCTTTGCACTCTTCAAGCGCGTGGTTAGACTGTGGTGTCCAAGATACAGGATGCTTTCCTTTGACGTTGCCTTGCAGGAGGTCGTTCAGTGGTGCTTGTATCTCTGCTGCCTTCGGGATAAATCTACGGTAAAAATTTATCATACCTAAGAATTGCCGACGGTTTTTAACAGTCTGCGGAAGCGGAAAGGACCGAATAGCGTCCACTTTCTCGGGCAACGGGTGTGTACCTGTACCGGAAACAAGATATCCAAGGAACTTGACTTCTGGTTCGCCGAATACACACTTAGATGGGTTGATTATCACACCATATTTTTGCAGTCTCTCGAGTAATGTCCGTAGGTGGTCCATGTGTTCGTCCATTGACGAAGATGCAATCAGGATGTCATCAATGTATGCATAACAAAATTCAAGACCTTGCAGGACTTCGTCAATGAAACGTTGAAAAGTTTGCGCAGCGTTTCGCAAACCAAAACTCATATGGGTGAATTCAAATAGGCCGAAGGGTGTCGTGATCGCTGTTTTCGGCACATCCTCTTCAGCGACCGGAATTTGGTTGAACGCGCGAACCAGATCTATTGTAGAAAATATAGTTTTTCCGCTGAGAGCCTGGGAAAAATCCTGGATGTGTTTGACAGGTTATCTATCAGGACACGTCCTGGCGTTAAGGGCGCGATAATCCCCACAGGGTCTCCACTCGTCGCTTGTTTTCGGAACCATGTGGAGCGGTGATGCCCAGGGACTCTTAGAAGGACGAGCGATCCCCAATTTAACCATGGCCTCGAATTCTAATTTAGCTGCTCTCAATTTGTCGGGAGCAAGTCGTCTTGGTCTTTGCGCGACGGGAGGTCCGGGAGTGGTAACGATGTGGTGCTTCGTCGAATGGGCTGCAATTCTGGGAGTTCCTCCTGGTCGGGTTGTTCCCGGAAACTGTTGCAGCAGGTCGTGAAATGGTGACGAACCTGAAACTGTCTTGATAGATGGTAGCTTACACTCAATTACCTTCCCTTGGGACGTGAGATGAGTAGTTGAATCCAGAAGACGTTTGTTTTTCATGTCGACCAACAAACCAAAATGAGACAGGAAGTCAGCGCCGATAATTGGTTTTGAGACGTCAGCCACAACAAAACGCCATGTGAACTGTCGTCGGAGTCCTAAGTCGAGGGTTAACGTCAATGTACCGTAGGTAGCTATGATGGTACCGTTTGCAGCGGAAAGTTCGTAATTGGACTTTTCTCTCGGGTCCGGAAGCAACGAACGCGGAAATACACAGAGGTCGGCACCAGTGTCTATAAGATATTTCACCTTTGTTGACCCATCGATGATAAATAATCGGCGTGAATGGTGTGTAGGGCCGTTGTCGTCGGTCGCCATCAACGATTGCCCATGTCGTTTCCCGGAGGATTGCCTTGAAAACTGCAGGGTTTGGTACATTTTCTTGCGTTATTTCCAAACCGATTATGATACCAACAAAATTCACTGTTCCTTGAATGTGAGTGTGAACGCGATCGAGAATTGGGACGTGATCTCGATCGATAACGTTGAGGATGATGCACTGGTACATGTTTGATTTTTATAGCCGCTAACTCTTGGAGTGCAGTTGTTAACGCATTTTCCAGGAAATCCAACCTGCTATTTGTTGTACAGTTGGTTGTAGAGGTCTCTGCTACGTTGTTAAACTGTCCATATGCTTCGACGATGGTGTCCGCGATCTCTGCTCTTTTCTCGAGTGGCAAATCTTTATGCGCTGCTAACAGGGCCTGTATATGCTTCGGTAGACGGGTTGACCAAAGGGCTTGCAGGACGTCGTCAGGGAATTCACTACCAGCGAGGTTGCGTAAGTGTCGCAGGAACTGTGTTGGCTTGCGATCACTTTTTAAAAGTTCGTAAGTTCTCTCACTACGCGGTTTTACAATAACGTCGCGAACTTCCAGGGCGCACTTTTCGTTATTCATAGTGAATGTAGTAAACGTTTTGTTAATGTTCAAATTAAAACAAAGTTGTTACGTGCACTTTTACGGGGTCACCACTTTAGCGTTTATGGGTATGTTTAGTAAATCAAAACATAAATAAAACACTAATATATATATATATATAACAATAACTTGAATTTATGTACACGCAACAAAAACCATGAATAAAAAAAANTGATTGGGACGCAGATGAAGAAGAACAGGCGGATGAATAGGAAGAGGCGCGATTTCGTGGGCGTTTTACGACCTTGAAATGTTGCTCGTCGGGAGAGGTTCGGGGATTTTTTGGGGTAGCAGGAGTGTCCATTTCGATGTTCGGTATTAAATGCGTGTGTGCGTGTGTGTTTGCTCGAATGAGCGCGTGTGTGTGTGAGAGTAGGTTGTTGTTAGCGGTTTTAGTACAGTAAGGGGTTGTGTTAAGACACTGGGACGTTGCGTACTCGGTCCCTAGTGATCTGTAGGTTAGTGATAATGTTTATAAGTAGCTTACCGTTTCGTCTGCTGGGCTGTAATTTGATGCTGCTCACTTTTCTGGAAGAACGCTGAAAAGTTGAAATGCTAAAGCTATCGAACTATNATTTGTAGGCGGTCTGGAAAACGTACGCGTCTCCCAGCTCTGGTTACTGAGTTTCCTTTGGACTGTCCTTTGGGGGGTTGATCATGCAAGTGTGGAATGTTTTCGGGGGTCTCTTGTTCCCTTGTTGTGGTTGAAGGTGGTTCTGCTATAACGTATGCGGGTTTCAGCCGATCCACAGATACGGTTACATTACGACCCCTGATGTTGACTATGAATGTTTGGTCCGCACGCTGAACGACTGCGAATGGACCTTCGTAGGGCTGTTGTAACGTTTCTTTGACACCACCACGGCGGACAAACACCTGATTTGTGGTGAGTAGGTCCTTGAAAATGAACGTTCTCTTCTCCCCATGGCGTCGCTCTTCCGTTGGTCGCAGATTTTGTTGAATGCTACGGAGTTCTTGGACAAACTCAGATGCGTCCTTGTAAATATTAGAATCCGGATAGGCAGAATCCGTGTCCAAGAATTGCTTTGATGGCACATTATGGCGGCCTTGAGCTGTCGGTGAAGGCGTTCCACCATGCCATTAGCCGAGGGATGATAAGCCGTTGTGCGAATGTGAGTCGTACCTAGTAAACGGTTTAACTGTTTAAAAAGGTACGACTCGAATTGTCTGCCCTGGTCGGAGGTAATGCGTAAGGGAGTCCCGAATCTGGCTATCCAGTTGTCGTACATGGCACGAGCGACGGTTGTTGCTTCCTGGTCAGGAATGGGAACAGCTTCGGGCCATCTTGAATACCGATCGACCATCGTGAGACAGTACCTGAGTCCTTCCGATGGTGGCATGATAACGATGTCGATGTGTATGTGCTCAAATCGCGCCGATGTTGATGGAAACGTACCCACAGGAGCTGACACATGTCGAGTTACTTTAGAACGTTGACAGGCTATACAGGAGCGGGTCCATTCTCTGATGTCCTTTTTAGCTGACGGCCAAATGTAACGCTGAGTCACAAGCTTGACCGTAGCATTGACCCCTGGGTGTGAAAGGTCATGGATGGTGTGAAACGCTGCTCTTCGGAATCCTTTTGTGATGAAAGGACGAGCTGTATGCGTGGAAACGTCACAAAATATCGACGTGTCAGTACCTGGTAATTGAAGAAGTTTCAACTTAAGAGACGAAACGTCGGTTAGGTATTCCTTCAATTCTGGATCCGTTTTTTGAGCGTCCGCGAGTGCCTTGTAGTCCAGAGTAGCCTGTAGCTCTTCGACGCGGGATAGTGCATCGGCGACGACGTTATCTGCGCCGGAAATGTGTTTAACGTCAGTAGAAAATTGTGCTACAAAATCCAGGTGTCTGATTTGACGCGGGGAACATTGATCGTGTTTTTTTTTTAAAGCGTAAATAATAGGCTTAAGGTCTGTGAAAATGGTAAATGGGCGTCCTTCCACCATATGTCGGAAGTGTTTCACAGAAAGATAAATGGCCAGCAACTCACGATCGTAGGCGGCGTAATTTAATTCAGCAGGACTTAGTTTTTTCGAGAAAAAATCTAACGGCTGCCAATGATTCTCCACGTATTGCTGGAGGACTGCTCCGACGGCGTAGTTTGACGCATCTGTAAAAATTGCTAGCGTTGCGTATGGCTTCGGATGCGCTAGCAGCGTTGCTTGTGAAAGAGCCTCTTTGCATTCTTCAAACGCCTGGATAGACTGTGGTGTCCAAGATACAGGATGCTTTCCTTTGACGTTGCCTTGCAGGAGGTCGTTCAGTGGTGCTTGTATCTCTGCTGCCTTCGGGACAAATCTACGGTAAAAATTTATCATACCTAAGAATTGCCGACGGTTTTTAACAGTCTGCGGAAGCGGAAAGGACCGAATAGCGTCCACTTTCTCGGGCAACGGGTGTGTACCTGTACCGGAAACAAGATATCCAAGGAACTTGACTTCTGGTTCGCCGAATACACACTTAGATGGGTTGATTATCACACCATATTTTTGCAGTCTCTCGAGTAATGTCCGTAGGTGGTCCATGTGTTCGTCCATTGACGAAGATGCAATCAGGATGTCATCAATGTATGCATAACAAAATTCAAGACCTTGCAGGACTTCGTCAATGAAACGTTGAAAAGTTTGCGCAGCGTTTCGCAAACCAAAACTCATATGGGTGAATTCAAATAGGCCGAAGGGTGTCGTGATCGCTGTTTTCGGCACATCCTCTTCAGCGACCGGAATTTGGTTGAACGCGCGAACCAGATCTATTGTAGAAAATATAGTTTTTCCGCTGAGAGCCTGGGAAAAATCCTGGATGTGTTTGACAGGTTATCTATCAGGACACGTCCTGGCGTTAAGGGCGCGATAATCCCCACAGGGTCTCCACTCGTCGCTTGTTTTCGGAACCATGTGGAGCGGTGATGCCCAGGGACTCTTAGAAGGACGAGAGATCCCCAATTTAACCATGGCCTCGAATTCTAATTTAGCTGCTCTCAATTTGTCGGGAGCAAGTCGTCTTGGTCTTTGCGCGACGGGAGGTCCGGGAGTGGTAACGATGTGGTGCTTCGTCGAATGGGCTGCAATTCTGGGAGTTCCTCCTGGTCGGGTTGTTCCCGGAGACTGTAGCAGCAGGTCGTGAAATGGTGACGAACCTGAAACTGTCTTGATAGATGGTAGCTTACACTCAATCACCTTCCCTTGGGACGTGAGATGAGTAGTTGAATCCAGAAGACGTTTGTTTTTCATGTCGACCAACAAACCAAAATGAGACAGGAAGTCAGCGCCGATAATTGGTTTTGAGACGTCAGCCACAACAAAACGCCATGTGAACTGTCGTCGGAGTCCTAAGTCGAGGGTTAACGTCAATGTACCGTAGGTAGCTATGATGGTACCGTTTGCAGCGGAAAGTTCGTAATTGGACTTTTCTCTCGGGTCCGGAAGCAACGAACGCGGAAATACACAGAGGTCGGCACCAGTGTCTATAAGATATTTCACCTTTGTTGACCCATCGATGATAAATAATCGGCGTGAATGGTGTGTAGGGCCGTTGTCGTCGGTCGCCATCAACGATTGCCCATGTCGTTTCCCGGAGGATTGCCTTGAAAACTGCAGGGTTTGGTACATTTTCTTGCGTTATTTCCAAACCGATTATGATACCAACAAAATTCACTGTTCCTTGAATGTGAGTGTGAACGCGATCGAGAATTGGGACGTGATCTCGATCGATAACGTTGAGGATGATGCACTGGTACATGTTTGATTTTTATAGCCGCTAACTCTTGGAGTGCAGTTGTTAACGCATTTTCCAGGAAATCCAACCTGCTATTTGTTGTACAGTTGGTTGTAGAGGTCTCTGCTACGTTGTTAAACTGTCCATATGCTTCGACGATGGTGTCCGCGATCTCTGCTCTTTTCTCGAGTGGCAAATCTTTATGCGCTGCTAACAGGGCCTGTATATGCTTCGGTAGACGGGTTGACCAAAGGGCTTGCAGGACGTCGTCAGGGAATTCACTACCAGCGAGGTTGCGTAAGTGTCGCAGGAACTGTGTTGGCTTGCGATCACTTTTTAAAAGTTCGTAAGTTCTCTCACTACGCGGTTTTACAATAACGTCGCGAACTTCCAGGGCGCACTTTTCGTTATTCATAGTGAATGTAGTAAACGTTTTGTTAATGTTCAAATTAAAACAAAGTTGTTACGTGCACTTTTACGGGGGGNGCAAGTATAGGTGAAGATGAAATTCTAGGTAAAGGCTAACGATAGTAGAACAATAGAATCTAGGTTGAAAGGAAACAAAGGCATGCACAAGATAAGAAGTTGTAAGTCTACAAATAGATTTAGAAGAATATTCACAAAATAATAATAATAATAAAAATTCAATAAAAACGACTATAAGAAATTAACTTTAACGGTGTTACCGCCACAGTATCTCCCTGCTAGTAACAGGGCGTTACGGAAAACCAGCTTGTAGGCGGTCTGGAAAACGTACGCGTCTCCCAGCTCTGGTTACTGAGTTTCCTTTGGACTGTCCTTTGGGGGGTTGATCATGCAAGTGTGGAAGAAATTAACTTTAACGGTGTTACCGCCACATACAGTTTTATTATTTTATTCTCCTCCAGTTTTGATCGATGATGTTTTCGTGGTTTATTAATAACAAAATATAAAAAATAACGAAATTTATTTTGTCATACTACGTTTTACATAATAGAACAATTTAGGCAGCACGTGATAATGCATAGGTTTTGCAATACGTACAGGATGCAATTACATTTATAATTAATTTACAGTAAAGCATATGGTAGTAACTAATTAGAAGCCAATTTATTCTAAGTCGCATGAAATATTGCACCTAAAGGTCAAACAGGACACTATTAAAAATCCAACTGGAATCACCTTTCTGTTAGCTCTTACATCACTCTTTCATGTTTGATGGTGTAGGTATGAACCTTTTAGTCACTTCACTGTCACATTTCTCTTAGTAGTTGAAGAAATCACTATAAAAAAGGGACTACCTTGAACGTGAAGCAGATGAAGATCAACGCTGCAGCAGGGTACACTAGATTACCCTTTGAACTGGTTACTGCAACAAATACGGTATTAAATAAATGAAATAATTTATCAGAATTCGATTCAGCTAAAAATCCCTCTTTATTTTCAACCAAATGGTAATACGACATGCTTATTTTATAAAATGTTTTTATAGTGTAATTGTTAGTATATAGTCATTAGCATTTATTGTTTCAGTGCAATCGTTGACTAAACTTTCTGAATATTAATAGTTAATTTGTCTTATATTTACTAGCTTTTTCCATTTTTCCTTTAATATTGGAGGAACTCATACAAGTTATATAAAAACAACTCTGGCAGTAATTAAGGAAGCAAGGGTAAGAATTATGAAGGTTAAATAAGTACGCATTTAATTCATGGCAAAAATAATAACAAAAATGGTTTTATTTTACTGCATCAATGTCAACTGTTACGTCTCCATTATTTCTTCAGCTTTTGTTAATTATAGCTTGGAAAATGATAGATATGACTCCAATCAATGCAATGCATTTAACTGTCATGTATCAATCTGCACCTGAGCCACAAATTAATGCATTCATAGCGAAAAAATGGTGGGGAAAAAAATATTAAATCGCTTCTCATTAGTAGTGTCGTGAGCTAGGAATTATTCTCCTCCTTCATCGGGAACACCGCTGGAGTTGTTTATCCGACGTTTCACAAACAGCAGTGTTTAGCACTCCTAAGGAACGTAGAGAAAGCATAAGGTCTTCCCCTGAAGTTGCACTTAGTACAAACGTTTCTCTGGCAAAGTAAAGTCCCTACACCAGAAACCGTCGCATGCATAGGTATCAGTTTGTTGTATTAATTTTAATATCCTATACAGAAACATATAAGGGCTTTAACATTAAACTACAGATAAATACAAAATAGAGTAAAACATAAATTTTGTTCATGTATTTTTACCAATATATCTGTATGTGTTAAGATTTTTGTATCTTATTTTTTAATTCTTTTCCAAATTTCTTATCTTCATTGTCGTTTTCGTTTTTGCGTCCTTTTCCCGTACCTAGTAGCTTCGGTAGTGAAGACGGCTCTGTTTGTTTTTGTTATCGAACCATCGTCGTGACGACACATTATTTTCTTGATGTGAAATATTTATTGTTTTTTCTGAAAAGGTCTTAATGATATATTTGCTCGTATTTCACTTCGTTTTTTATTTTTGAATTACCATCAATTCAGCGGCTCCGCATCATTACGAAAATTCTAGTTTCGTTTGTTGATAAGTATTTTCGTGACGCGTCCGTAGATGTTTTATTAACAGCGCGTGGTCAGTTTCAAGTTGCATGAAGTGAGAAAGCTGGTCCTGAAATACGGAAAATTTCTTCGGAACACGAATAAAATTTTTGCAAAAGCAAATGAGCTCCAAAAAACTCTGGATGTTCGTGACCAATTAATTAGATTGATCAAGGCAGGTGGTATTAAATTATACAAATGGACTGCTAATGATCACACCTTACTTAAAATAAGGTAGTAGGTCAACAGAAGAGATAGGTGGTTTTAAATGAAATAGTTTGAACGCTAGGTCTGAGACATTCTTTTTCAAAATAGCGATTCCTAAATCGAATTGGTCTAATATTACCAAGAAATCGGTGTTATCTGAAATATCTAAACTTTAGGCCCTGTAAGTTGGCTAGCTTCGTTTTTGATCCAAGCAAAATTGCTAATGCAGAATCTTTGAATTTTGTATGTAGGTTGGGATGAGATTTAAGATCCTTATTCTTTGAATGAATGGGACTTTTGATCGAAAACCCCAAGATTGTCAAATATAAAAATTCCTAGAAGGTACAAATCATGTAAATTGGATTAGCACTTATCACACGGTTTTTCTGATGCATTATTGAAAGCTTATGCAGCTATAGTTTACTTTATTGTTCCTCATGAAGCCTCAATACTGGTAATGTCAAAGTAAAGGGTTGCTCCTATTAAAACACAAAGTTGACCTAGATTAGAGCTTTGTGCAGTTTTTTGCTAGTAAGATTAGTGAAGTAAGTGTTGTTAAATTTACAACAACAATCCGGTAACAGACTTTAAATTAGTTTTAGCTTGGTTGAACAAACACCCCTCTAGTTGGCAAACATTCATCGCCGATAGCGTAAATGAAATTATTACCTCGTTTTCGTCATTCAAATACCGACCAGGAGCTCTTTATACTCTCAACTCTTGTTTATTAAACATACTTTTTCGCACACTACCTGCCAAAGGTATAGTTTCATCATGAATAGTAGTGAACAATAATTTTTAGTACTTGGACATTACAATGATCCGTTAATATGTCTTCAAATAAAAATAAAAATCTCGTTAATATTTTCAGTAGTAATTGTTACCAATAATAGCACATTTTCCGTGCAGTACTGTACGGATTATACGCTCCTGGCCGGTTGAGTGATTGGTTTACAGTTGTTCCTTTCTTTTCGACCTAGTATCGTTCTTCTCTATCGGGTGTGGACTATGCAGGTCCAATCTTATTAATTGTCAAATCTGTTAATATGTATATTGTAATTTTTATCTGATTAGTGTCAAGAGCAGTGCATATCGAAATTCATTCTAGTTTAAGTTCATAAAACACTTTTAGCTGCATTCTCCCGGTTTATCAACTGTTGAGGCCATTATAAAATTTTATATAGTGATAATGGCACTACATTTCTTGGTGCTACTGGTCAAATTAAAGCGTTATTCGATGACGCCTCAGACTTCTCACACGAGGTTGCCAGTGCACTCGCTCGATATAATACAAAATGGTGCTCCTCCAAAGGCTGTACATTATGCTGGATTGTGATAAGTGGCTATTTAAAATTTTAAAAATCACTTCAAAAGTTAATAGATAATTAAACTCCTAATTTTGAAGAGATGAGTACACTTGCGACTCACACTGAAGTACTGTTGAATAATCTTGTCTCTACGTCCTTTATGCAACGATGCCAATGATTTAGTTGCACTTACTCTAGGACATTTTCATAATAGCGAGTCTCACAATGTTACCACACCCATATGATGACAATTATGATTTGAACTTAAAGGCTTATCGAGTTTCTAGATGGAGATTACTGATTGAGTAATGGTTTAATTAATTAATAAAAATTATTTACCAATAGATATGCAAATTACCGCGAAAAAAAGTAATTTTTTATTTTTTCAATTTTCCGGTCATTTTTTCCATTACAGTATACTTTTTTTACCATTTATCGAAAGTAAACAGAACTCTGCGTAGCTTTAAGAGGAATTGTAGTTAAAACCACCTGTCGGTTCGATTTTCTTTTACTTTTTTTTTGTTCGAACTATTTATTTTTGCAAGACTACCACTTTTTGAACAGCTTAAAAAATTCTCTACTGCTTCTCCAACGCATGGAGTCTTCCTGGTCAACCACTCCTTGCAGATTAACACTAATACATTGGATTTGTGTTAAGAATATAGAATTATTTTGCTTTCATTTCCTCCACAGGGTTCGCACAAATTGCATCTCTTGTATCAATCTGTCTTCAGACCTTTAAAAAAAGTTATAAATATCGCTGGTGATGGATACGGAGTCACTATGGAAAACCAAAGCACTTTTAGTGAACTGTGTCACCCTCAGTTATGCCACCTACTTTTTCCCTGAAATTGTTCGACTTCCAGAAGAAGATTATGTCGTATTAAGTTAGATAGTATTTACAATAAAAGAGACTTTAGACCACTTTAATAAAGTTTTGAACTTATCACTATTAGTCTCAAGCATTGTTATAATAGCCCCTTCCAGCCTTTCCTACTTGCTTCTTTAAGTTAACCATCGTTTAGGAATAAAATTTTAGTACAATTTATACGTAGACAAATGTACACCATACTATAAAAAACAGCTTTTCTCCAGCTAATTAGCATACTAACAAAATTGTGAGCGATTCTAAATGATTTTAATAAGTGATGCTTTTTGTGCAAATATCGAATTCAAAAACATGCACTGAAACAAGATAATTAAGAAACAGGAAAATTTTTGTACAAATGTGCCAGAAAGTAAGCGCATTAACCAGAAAAAATGTAAAGAATCACAGTTTGAAGCAAAAGTGCACTAAAATGTGTACAAAAAGTTGCATTAATAAGATTAGTTAAAGAAGAAGAATTAATATAAACCAGGAATTCTGGAGATTACCGTCTGTGGAACAAAGAAATTTTGTGATATTTAATCCATCTCAAACGGGTGTCAAAATCAAAACGACTGGTAATACTTGTAGTTCTAGAAGATCAAAGACTATTCTATACTTTTTCAACAATAAATGTGTCCGATGAAAAACGTTTGGATTCAAGCATATATTTATACTCATAATACAGGGTTGTTCGGAAAGTAATTTCGTTTTTTTTGTGGAAATGAAAGACAGTTTTCGTATAATAAACAAATACTTTATTAAATTATATATTGACCGTTCTGGTCCAACACCTTTTACCATCTTTCTGGTAGTAGCATAATTCCACGCTCATAAAATTTTTGGTCTTTGCTGGCAAAAAACTGATCGAGGAGGTTTTTGAGCTCCTCATTTGAGGTGAAGGTTTTATCGTCTAAAACATTTTGGAGTGACCGGAACAAATAATAATCCGATGGTGCCAGGTCTGGAGAATATGGTGGGTGTGGCATTGTATCCCATTCAAGCTGTAAAAGCTTTTGGCGAGTGACCAAACTTGAGTGAGGTCTCGCGTTGTCTTGGTGATACACTACACCTTTCCTGTTGATTAGTTCTGACAGTAGACTTCCGAATTAATCGTTGTGTTATCCGGTAAAAGTTAAAAAAAAAAACGATTCCTTTAAAATTCCACCTAACAGGCAGCAGCACCTTTTTTTTGGTGAATATCGGCTTTGGAAATGGTTTGAGCCGGTTTATCTTTTTTGCTCCATGACTTCTTGCGTTTGACGTTGTTGTATACAACCCATTTTTCGTCCACAGTGATGATGCGCTTTAAAAACGGATCATTTTCGTGACGTTTGAGAAGCGAATCGCAGACGTCAATGCGGCGACACAGATTTCTCTCTGTTAGAACATGGGGAACCCATACATCGAGCTTCGAGGATAATCCCAGGCATTTCAAGTGGTCATAAACTGTTGAATTTGATAAATTTAACCTCAATCCGATCTCACGTGTTGTTATTCGCCGGTTCACATCAACTAATGCCTTTATCGCGTCTTTATCAGCTTCAACCGGCCTTCCCGAGTGTGGTGCATCTTCGACAACAAAATTGCCGGATCGAAATTTAGCGAACCAGTTCTGGCACTGGCGTACTGTCAACACACCTTCTCCATACACATCAGTCAATTTCTTTCTGGCTTGAACAGCATTTTTACCCTTCCTGTAGTAAAACAGTAAGATATGTCGAAAATGCTGCTTATCGCTCTCCATATTTAAAAGGGCACCAACCAAAAACTACGGCGTAAAATTAATTGGAATTTTTTACACACAAGCCTTGCTATATGAGCTCTCAAGGCATATAAAAATTATACAGCTTAAACGTGAAGTTGGGTACAAAAGAATACAATTAAATCCTCTGTCGGGAAAAAACGAAATGACTTTCCGGACAACCCGATAATAGAAGATGTGTATTCATGTTTGGATATGCTTCGATATACGTAAATCTGCATGAATATAATTCTTTCTGTATCTACTACTGTACATATAATTAGATCTGCTTCATCTGATCGGATATGCGTATAAATCCTCGAATATAAAAGTTTGATACATCTCCACATCTGCCTATATATTATCACATATATGTAGGTAACCCAACATACAGTGTCACGTGCAGTCAACTCAACATACAGAATGACAAAGAAGACCAGATTTTGTAGACTTCATATTCTGGATCATTCTGGAACATAACCAGCCGTTATAAATGGTTTCCGTGAGGTCGGGAGAGTTAGTATGAGTTCGAATTAGAAGGCAATACAATGCGAAGTAGAAATAGAGAAGCAGAAGAAGAAAACAAAGTGTGCGATATAATGGTGAATTAAGTATTAATAATAGTGATGTTGATTATAAAGCAAATAATTAAATAAATTTAGTAATAGTGCAAGAAGGTGTTTCATTACGAGATATTTGGTGTCAGAAGTGGGATAAAAGAAGACTGAAGAGGATTGAGAAGAAGTAGGAGGATTTTTGAAGAATTTCATCGAACTTTCTGGAAGGTCCTATTGGCTACGAGAAACCCTTACCAGTCATATATCGTTGCAAAGCCTTTGAAGAACGAAAAAAAAAAAAATACTACACTATCGAAGTTTCTAGAAGTGTCTACTGATCGTGGCTTTCTTTATACCCATACCATCGCAAAGTGAAGAGAATTCAACGTCATCGACAAATTTTAGGTAAATGTCTACGGTTCGCAAATAACCCAAGCAAGTCATACATCGTTGAAAGGTTACCTAACAAAGAAGAACATATTTTCTCCAACGTCAAAAAGTTTCATAAAGTTCTTGAAGAAATTGCGATATTTCGTGCTTGCTACAACCAAAGGTATCGAAGCAGAAACGGATACACAATTAAAAGCAGTAATGGCAATAATGGCGGAAATGAAAAAGAACAAGAAGAAGTGAAAGCGGCTCAAGAAGAAATGAAAAAATAATTGAAAACTGAAGAAGAAACCAAAAGAGGACAGGAAGAAATGAAAGAAGAGTTGAAAGCAGCCCAGGGAGAAAGGAAACAGAAAACAGAAGCAGTAAGGAAGCAATAAATAAGAGAATTGAAGAAAAGATATATGATATTAGAGATGAAATGAAAAAGTAGAAGAAACGGAAATCAAAATGAAAAAAAGGCCTCATAGTTTCGATACAAGACCAACAAAAATTGCACCCCCAACTTTTGCTGGGATGATCTCGTAGTCCGTTTATTTGTAATAGTTTGGAGCAGCGGTAGAAGCACGTTCCTGGACCGATTCAGAGAAAGTAATAGCACTAGTAATTGCATTACAAGGAGAGGCGCTCGAAAGAATGCCGTAGTCTCAGCAACATGACTTCCATCATCTCGTCAATCGTCTAGAAATGAGATACGAGAACGTGGAGCGCCTCCAGTATTAGCTTACTTATTCTTGCGCAGTTCATAGACTCACTAGTCAGGACCGCTGAACCACAGCAAGTTCTCACACTAGCACGCCATAAGAGACCAAGTGAAGCATTATTCCATGCCTAAGATGTTGAAGCGCTGAAACAAGCTTGCAAGGGTACGGGTGCGACAAGCCGAAATTAATGATGACACAACTACTAAGGAAGATATCGTATCACAGAATGCATACTACTTACGAAGAACGCCATTGCTGCAGATGCAAGAAAACGAAATTTGAAATGTTGAAAAATGCGAAAGAACTGGAAATTTTGATTGAGACTGCCACTATGGTGGTCGTCCAAAATATTACAATTGATGAAGAATGTCACTGAAATCAAGATTGCCCCTTAAAAGAACAAAATCCAAAATTATGGAAATGTGAAAGAACTGGTTGTTATGCTGGAAGCTGCAATAATTATAATGGTCATCCGAAGTGTTGGAATTGAGGAAGGATTGTTTGTCTGTCAGTTGACCGAAGACAAGAATGCAGCAATATAACATTGGTGCGTCATTTGAGACGTTGTCGACGTAGCAGAGAACCGATACATCTTGGTAGTCATGGATTACCTTACCAAACTTTTAAGCTTACAGATCCGCCATCAGTGTGACAACGGTAAGAATACCGGCTAGTATTCTTGGAAAACCAGAGGACATGATGTTTCGTCGTCAAGTTTAATGAAAGCGACAAAGTATAGCTATATAATCCATCATGACGGATGGGACGTTGCCCGAAACTACAACAAGCTTGGGACGACCCTTACGCTGTTAATCGACATATCAACGATTTTGTTTATTGAATTCAGAAGGAACCTCGGGAAAAAAATGATGATCGTTCATTTTGTGTGGCTTCCTCTCCACAGAAGCGACACCGCCGATTGGGACGATCAGTTTTAGGAGGGGAGTGGTGTCACATGTGTATAGGTAATCAGTGTCACGGGTAGGCAACCCAACATATATAGTAGAAAAGAAAACCAGTTGTAAAGAGGAAAACAAAATGTGCAGTATAATGGTGAATTAATAATTAATTAATAATAAAGGCGTTGATTAGAAAGCAAAAATAAATAAATTTAGTAACAGTGTGAGAAGGCGTTTGATTACGTGACAATATGATTGGATCTGAGCAGATATGACTATACATTGTGATATACGTATATATTCTTGGATATAAAGGTTTAATACATCATAATATTTTCGTATTTGTGATTGGATCTGCACAGATATAACTATATATGCCTATACAGAGTGTGACGTTTATAATAAAAAAAGCATGAGTACCTGACACAATCTACAACAAAAAAGTGTAATAACATGTTACACTCTAATGACATATAATTACGGAAATCGTCTTCGTAAATTTGAACCTACAACCTGTTGTGAAGCTTGGTTACTGTACATGCATAGATACGAACGTTTCATCTGATCGGCCTACTACTCGTTTACAAGAAACAAGCCGAATGCACTTCATTTGTAAAAAAGTCAAAGTGAAAAATAAATTGGTACTTTTCATAAACTATTAAAATTGTTCACCGTTAGCTTCAATGCAAAAAATTGTAATAAGTTAATGTTAACTCCATGAAGGTAATGCTTAGGTTTAACAACTTCCATTACTTCTGATTGTTAGACAACCTCTTAAATAAATAAGATTATTACATTAATCGGTAAGTTATTTAAAATTATGTATTGAAAGTTTATCGTAACCGCTGAAATTGAGACATCAGATTTAAGCAGAAAGTGGGATACAAACTATTTTAATGAAATTATTAATTTCCAATCTGCTTTAGTCAAGCACTTTATAACTGACTAATTTTAATATAAACTGGTTAATAAACAATTGTTTTGATTTTACAAATCCATGCACAAATTTTGTTTAGATACGTAGTTTGTATAACATCCTCTTCACTTTTAACAAAACATGAATAACTTCTTAACACCGCTTTAAATAAACTAATGAATAACGAATAACTAACATCAAACATTAAAAGGACATGTAATGCCGACTACTGATCCCGAATTTTTGTAAAATCGATACCTTTTATTAATAATTATCATCTGCACACTAGAATTATTTGGATCTGGCTAGGTCCGGCGTCAAAGCTACTATAATTTTTTAATCTTTCTTTTTGGTTCTATGGTCAAAAATTACTAGATTCCAAAGATTACTAGGAACTTGTGATTAAAACATTATTGATTATAAACGCCACACACTGTATTGTAATATCAAAATTTGGATATATTTGGAAATAAATAGTTATAACGAGATCCACTCCAGCAAAGCATTTTTCCTAGAATCACTTGGATACGAAACAAAAAACGATCAATTTGTTAAAGATGTATTGAATAATTCAACAAATGCTGGCTTTGCCCTAGACACAGCAAGGTGAAATTTATGATATAATTATAAATCATACCGAGTCATTTGAGCCAACAATAGCACATCCGTACCGGGTGTAATTACCATCCAGCTAATGTGTGACAATTTTAAGACTAGGATGTCGCACATCGTTTTTTCCTGCTATCTATACAGTTAAGTAGTTAGTGACTTTAATATTAATTCTGTGAACTTGGGCGATAAGGAGTGTTGGAACTTTTTCAATTTACTTAAAAAAACATTCGAAACAAATTTAGATGAAAATTGTGTTGAATGTAATAAATGAAATACATACGATCGGAAAGACTATTAAAAACCGAAAATACTCCTGGAGGTTCAGACTTTGTGATGTTAGACGACCATCAAAATGGTCCTTTTTCTTATGAGCGTACATATTTTCAGTAGTATCTTCTGTGTTTGGACTGGATTGTCTGATTTGACTATCCTCACTGACTTAACGTCAATGTCGTCATCTCGGGGAGATTCGGTGTACTCCGTCTTCCTCTACTATCACTGTAAAAGTGGCAAGCTTTATCATAATATTTAACATTGTTATCTCTTGTTTACCGATGTAGCACTGTAGAAGTGCTGAAGGACGAATTCACCATTCCAATGCCACATCAGATCGAAAGAATTAATTCCGTGCAGTCTTAATATCATGAGTTTGTCGGGAGCTTGATGAGGGTAAGTCGACATACGCTCTGTAAAGTTGGCTGAGTGTACTTATCCAACTGTCGTTTACCTTCACTGGAAGAACGTGCGTTATTTGAGAGGTCCTCTAGACTCATGTATCCTTCCACAATTCCAAGACTTCGGACGACCAATATAGTTCATATAGGGCTGAGCATAATGGCTTGTCCTTCCACATTCTCAGTATTTTGGATTTCGCTCTTTTGTTTCTGTAGTTGTACGGTCGTCGACTTCTGCTTGTCGCATCCGTACAAGGCCCTTGGAAACTTCTTTTGTCATTTCAAACTCCAAGGCATATGTCCATGCTTTACTTAGAATTTTATAGCATGCTAATCTAAGAACCTGTTATAGCTCGGCGTCCCTGACTCCATCGATAAATGTTTGTGTTGCTAATCGGTTTATGAACTTTGAGGATCAGAGATTGTACGAGCTGTTTCATATCGGACTTAAATCGAGTCAGTTAGTCGTTGATTATGTTGTAGATATTCTTCAACGTAGCTCAGTTCTATTTCATTAGGAAGATATATTAAGAAGATAGTAGGTCACATTGCTAAGACTCAGTGCCTCTCTTTGTAAAAAACTTATAAGTGCTTTCTTTTTTTTTTCTGAATTGATCGTAGCGTTTGACACTGCCGCTGCTCCAAACTGCTTCAGGTAAACAAACAACATTATCTCATCAAAAGTTGAAGGTGCAGTTCTTGCTGGCCTGGCATCGGAATCGTAGATTCTCTCACTACTCTTCAATCTTTTTTTTCTCCAATCCCTTTTCTTTTTCTATTCCCGTTCTTCCTCTGTCCTACTTTTGGCGCCTAATGCGTAATATCTTACGCACTCTAATTTACTTTCGCTAATTAACAACTTCAACTAAGAACTATTTAATGAATATTTACTTATTCGCTACTATATCACATACTGAATTGCTTTTTCGCTCTTCTTATTTCGCTTTCTATCGCTTCGTGACTAGACTTGTTGTACAAAGTCTCCATTCCAGAATGTAGTTTCTAAAGAATTTTGGGCTTATTTGTTACTAGCTCAATATAACCCACCCCCAACGCTCCTTCACGTATTAGGATTGTCTACACATGACACTGTCCTTAATATCGCTTCTGCAGGGATCACGGTGGACCATTTTTATTTTGATTTGAGGTCCCTTCTAAATTCCCAACTTATATACATTTAAAAATTTAACTGAGTAATTACATAATCAGTGGCAAGAACCAAAAACAGTGCATCTTTATTTTCTTTCTATTTCTCTCCACTTTTATAAACGATTAAAGTCGTCACTGTTGGTAACCATTGTTCTCATAATACCTCCTTGTAATGCCTTCACAGGCTTCCTAAACCAAATGGTTCGAATCCATCAAGTAATAATAGCTCATTTTAGTGATGCCAACTTGTGGTCTAAAACAAGTCACTCTACCAATTTAATGACACTTGTACATCAAAAAATGAAACGAAGTAACGAAATATACATGAATAGTTAAGACGCTCAACCGGAATCATATTGAACTGGATGATTATTTTTATCATTTCCGTGACATTTCTAGGGTTTTACTTTATGATACTTAAATAGTATCAGCTTCATGATGCTAATTTATTGAACCTTTGGAAAATTGTTTTTATGGGTATAGGACAGTCATGAGATTATAATATAAAACCAACATACAAACAAATTGAAAGGCAAAATAAAAAGTAAAGAGAAGAAATATGCCTGGAGATTAGATATAACCACACAACTCGTAAGAAAGTGAATGGAAGTGGTAGACATATTATATAGAGAAGTTAGCGTAAAACGAAAGAACACAGAGCAGTACAGGTTGCAGAAAGAAGAAGAGCAGATAACACTAGAAAAACGGCAGAGTTCGCACTCCACTGTTGCAGGACAGGACTTATTTCAAGATTTTATGTTTAAAAAAATGACCAAAATGTATAGAGCAGAGCAAGCAAGAAATCCTCGCTTCACTGATAAAATCGATAAATAAAATAAATACAAAAGTATCGAAGGAAAGTTAAAATTAAACGGAAAAAAGTTAAACCAGCAAAACAAAAGCTTATAATAGCGGCATACCATTATTAACGGTTGGTATCTAGAAGTGGGAACGGAAGAACATACAAAACACAACCAGAAAAGTTTATAAGGAGTTCACTGTAAATAGATGCAGAAACAAAAAAAGTGAAAACAACACAAAAGGATCATTATGGGAAGAAAGAGACAATTAGAGAAAAGGTGATATTCGAAGATAATAGCAAGTCATACAGCTATATTCATGAAACAGATACAATAAATACTATACTATTCGACACTACCAATTTATTCATCATGATTTTGCAGCAGAAACTGTTGTTTGAATAATAATACAGTGGATTTTTGTATTGTATTTTAATACATATAAATCAAGATAAACCAAAAACGATGAACAAAGAAATAAAAGCAATATAATACTTATAAGTGTAAAACGTAGAAAAAAGAAAGGGTTTAAATAAACGGAAATAAATGATAACGATAACGTGGTAACACAAACGACACGCACAATAACCCGAACAGTACTTTTTACACACTAACTCGCCATGTCACATTACGTACGTCAAGGGGTATAAAATCGATAAAAACACATGAAGTCAATTCAGCAACCACTTGCCTGATTAGTGGCGTCGCTCACGGACTCTGCGGTCATTTCCTTAACACCTCCCCTCAATGTAGTGAGTGACTGCCCTTGTTTGTCCATCTGTCCCTCAGTCTGATTTTCCTCCGCATTAGTCATGCCAAGATTACGTAAACAATTTTTATGTGTTGTGCCATTTAGCCCTTTTGTCAAATCATCAGCAGGCATCTGCTCTGTAGATAAATATTTCAAGTTAATGATCTTTTCTTCATATGCATCTCGAATAACGTGGTATCGGGCTGCAATATGTTTTGTTCTTGGATGGTAATTTTTACTTTTTGCCAACTGTATCGCAACTTGATTGTCGTTATATAATGTCACGTACTCATTTTTCATACCAATTGTGTTTAATATACTTTTTAGATACATTGCCTCTTTAGTGGATTCAGAGAGAGCCATGAATTCGGCCTCCGTGCTCGACAATGCAACTGATCGTTGCTTTCTCGCTTCCCAATATATAGGTGCTCCGGCTAAAATAAAAGCCATTCCGGAATAACTCTTTCTGTTGATTTGAAGCCCAGTCAGAATCAATCACGCCAAATAGTGGCAAGCCAGTTTTGTGATATTTTAAGCCATAGTCAGATGTACCCTTTAAATATCGTAGTATTCTTTTAGCTGCTTTCCAATGCTCGGTACTATAGTTCGTTTTGAATTGGCTTAGGCAATTCACAAAAATGCGATGTCTGGCCTTGTTGATATCGCTAAAAACATCAATGCACCGATTAGACTTTGATATGGGAACTTCTTCATTATTTCTTCATTGGCACTTTCAAGTTTAGCAAGCTTTGTGTTTGCTTCCATAGGTGTTGGTGCTATTTTGCACTCAGTCATCTTAAAACGCTCTAATAACTTTTTGATGTATAGTTTCTGATTAAGATAAACTCCGTGATCTTTGTCGCGAGAAAATTCGATACCTAAACATCGATTTATTTTTCCAAGATACTTCATCTCAAAACTATTTGAAATTTGTCGTTTAACATCGTTTGACCATTCATTATCCTTTGTGGCGATGATCATATCATCCACATATATTGCCATTAGCATAATTTCATTATTTTTCCGTGCTGAGAACAAACATGGAGCTAATGATTCAAAACCGACTTTCTTCAGTTCCTTTACTAACTCTTTGAACCATTGCAGACCCGATTGTCGTAAACCATATAACGATTTCTTAAGTAAACAAACACTATCTTTTATTTTATTTAAATCTCGACACCAACGTTTACTCGTATTTATTACACAGGCCCGGGAAATTGTTTTTTGAAAAGTTTTTTTTTTAAATTG
>NW_020442467.1:3021088-3023660 GCF_000699045.2 Agrilus planipennis
TTTTTTTTTGAAAAGTTTTTTTCTTAAATTGTTAATATTTGTCGTAATTGTCTTAAAAGTAATAGAAAACGATATTCATATGGTGTATACCACGTCACATTAACCCATAAATGCTCAGAGAATACATTTCCATTTGAACCCTTGCCACGTAATGAGTGCTACGAAAAAATATTCGATAACCAATGGTTCTATGTTTTTAACGATGCTCTTTTCGATATTGTTCGTTAAAAATACCTGCAACAATATTAAACAATGGAAAAATCGAAAATAAACAAAAAAAATCGTGATTTTTTAATTCTTTTTTCTTAAAAACTAATTTTTTGTGTCCTTACGATTTTTTTATATGCTTAAAACCTATATAGATCATGACCTCGATATCTAAACATGAAATAATCATGGTTGGTCAAGTCGAAATGCCTTTACAAACTCTTTGATCAAACCAAGTTTAATGTAAAGTGGTGGAAGCAATACTTTCTTCTTTCAAACTCGTATTGATGACATTTTTCACTCCGACTTCCAATTGCATTGTAATTTGGACAGAACAATGATTTTGATTTACCATAACACTTCAACACATAACCGGAATATTTTATCGTAAACCAGTGTTTATCTTGGTAACACAACTTCATTCTGAAGTAATCTTAATAACCATTTTTTACAAAGTCTGTTATATTCAATCTTTGCTTAACTATTGTGTATTGTTCCGCAAATGTAAAAAAATACATTTGAATTGTTTTTATAGAAGTCATAGTTAAAGATAAATGAAAATAAAATCTTTTATTACAGGTTAATATTATATCTCTCTCAATAATGGCGCGCTATAAACTATTTTTTTTTCAGGCGGTTTAAACGACTATAGTTACTTTCAGACTACCTAAAATAAAGTAAAATACAATATAGTGCTCAGTCAGAGAGTATTAAATAGAAATATAAGCTATAAAATGAATTTTGTGAAAAAACAAATAAATTTGCCGATTTAAAGAGCCATATATACACGTATACATATATTAATCTAAAAAAAAAAAATATGTGACGTGATACGTTAAAACAAGGTTTATATTTGAAAAATATAGACCAACATTATATGTTATTGGAGAGAACAGCAATGATTAAATACATATAGATACGCAACTAGCGAAAGCAAACGCCTTGGTAGGAAGTATATGGGGAATAGGGCATGGATTATGCAGGAACGATTGGATTAGAAGAAAAAGGTTGTTTGATTCGACGGTCGGAAGTTTAGCTTTTTATGGGGTGGAAGTATGGGGGTGGAAGGAACAAAAACAGGTGGAAAACGTTTACAAGAAATATATAAAGTGGGTGTTGCGTTTGGATAGATATACGCCAGGTTATGTTGTACGGAGGGAATTAAAATGTGGGAAAATGGTAGAGGAAACCAGAAAAAGGGTGGTACAATATGAAATAAAAGAAGAAAGAATTATGGAGAAAAAGAATTTTAAATGTTGGAATAAAAACCAGGTATGATAAAGAAAGAGATGGGGCATTAGAATATTTAAATTTGAGTCAGGAGCAACTGAATGAATGGGGTCGAATGGGAGTAAGTGTTGAGGAAATGGTAAGAATAAGATGTAAAGAGATGATAAGGGCAGAAGACCTAAGAAGTCGAGATATGTGGAATGTCTAAAGCTGATGCTATGGGAGCATTGGCAGGGAGACTTTTTTCCAGACTATTTGAATAGAATGAAGGATGTGGAAGTATTTGCAAGGTTTAGAGTAGGAAATGAATGTAGAAAATGTAAATATTGGATGAAAGAAGAAGAAATGATATGTAGGATATGTGAAAGGGGAGATGAAACAATCTTGCATGTACTGGGAGGATGTGAGGAAAGTAAAGATTTAGATGCATGTAAGGAGATATTAAGTGGGAGTGGCGACGGTCTGATCCTACTTAAAAATATAATTAAAAAAAGAAAGGGTTTTCCAGTTTAGTTAATGTAAGGGAGGGATTTAATAAATACATTAGTATAAGTTGAGTAAATGACATATATATGTAGGGATTTAATTTGATAGCATAAACGTTACTGAAAATCGTAGTGTCCTTTTTTCTTATTTATTTACAAGTATATACAGAGCTGATATTTACAAGAAAACATACGCGATCCTCGAACAACCTTCTTCTTTTCAATCTGAACAACGACTTCCTTAACATCAATCACCAACTTCCAAACGCGCTACCTGCTACCCCCATGGGTAGAGTACCATAAAACTATAAATCGTTGTTCGAGCATTCGCTGTCTTTATTCATAACATTTTAAGTAATATCTTATTTTCTATTAATACCTAACTTGACTTTATTAATTAATTCTACACGCTCCCGATACCACATTCGGCCATCCTGTGAGACATCTGCCCTCAGATGTCCTCGTTGACGTCGGAATCGTCGCTGTCATACAATTCACGACCCACTGCTTTATCTTGTACATCATCTTCATTATCTTGGGACCAGGGTTTTATATGATCAGCTGATGCTGACGTTTGCCTTGGGCCTTCGTGGTAACCAATCTTTTCAACAATGTAACGGTCATTACGCAATACCCTTATAATCTGGTAT
>NW_020442467.1:3025429-3091390 GCF_000699045.2 Agrilus planipennis
ATATGTAGGGATTTAATTTGATAGCATAAACGTTACTCAAAATCGTAGTGTCCTTTTTTCTTATTTATTTACAAGTATATACAGAGCTGATATTTACAAGAAAACATACGCGATCCTCGAACAACCTTCTTCTTTTCAATCTGAACAACGACTCCCTTAACATCAATCACCAACTTCCAAACGCGCTACCTGCTACCCCCATGGGTAGAGTACCATAAAACTATAAATCGTTGTTCGAGCATTCGCTGTCTTTATTCATAACATTTTAAGTAATATCTTATTTTCTATTAATACCTAACTTGACTTTATTAATTAATCCTACACGCTTCCGATACCACATTCGGCCATCCTGTGAGACATCTGCCCTCAGATGTCCTCGTTGACGTCGGAATCGTCGCTGTCATACAATTCACGACCCACTGCTTTATCTTGTACATCATCTTCATTATCTTGGGACCAGGGTTTTATATGATCAGCTGATGCTGACGTTTGCCTTGGGCCTTCGTGGTAACCAATCTTTTCAACAATGTAACGGTCATTACGCAATACCCTTATAATCTGGTATGGTCCGAAATATTTTGGCTGTACTTTCAGACCAGGGCCAAACTGAGTCCTTTTTATTGCCACTAAATCACCTTCTTTATACGTGATGGCCTTCTTGCGTTTTTTATTGAAACTTCGCCGATTTTCCTCCTGGACTTGTGCAATTTTAGTCTTCGCTTCAACCCTTAATTGATCTCGTTGCTCTTCAAACATCTTGATCCATTCATCCTCGATTATCTTTCGAACTTCTGGGTCGTCTTTTAATCGCATGTGTGTACCAAACAGTAAATTAAATGGTGTCTTACCAGTGCTACGACTGGGAGTTGCATTCAGGTATTGCTGGACAATGGTGAGGTACTTATACCACTCGTCGGCCCTTGGTGCTGCTAATTTCGTTAATAATGGTATAATCGTCCTGTTAACCCGTTCGACTTGACCATTACTTCTTGGAACGCCTGTTGTGATTTGTACATTTTCAATATTTTCTTCTTTGCAATACTCCAGAAATGCAGTTGAAGTAAATGCCGTGCCTCGATCGGTAATAATTCTGCGTGGATTTCCAAAGATTACTGCCTGCTTTCTTAATTTGTCTAGTACTTCGGCCGTATCGGTAGAGCGTGTCGTATATAACCATACAAACTTTGAAAAAGCATCTACGACTACAAAGATGTACTTGTACGATTTTTTTGTGGATGGTATTGGGCCTAAATGGTCTACATGAAAAGTATCTAACGGAACACTACCTTTATTGATCGGATTGAGAAATCCCTCTTGCTTACCACCCTTTCTTTCACTTAGTATACAGTTTATACAATTACTTACTACTTGTTCCACTATCTTACGAATATTCTTAAACCAAAATTCTCTTAAGACTAACGCTTCGGTTTTATTAATACCAAAATGTCCACGTTCGTGGGCGCGTCTTACAATCTGATATTGCATACAACTAGGAATAACAATCAAAGGTTCGTCATTTACAATCTTATACAATAAGTCATTTCTAAATTCATAATCATTACATTTACTATTTTGTACAGAATTTACAATCTTTTGTATTTGTTCGTCACTACTTTGTGCCTTTTTGAGCTTTACAATTATACCTTCGTCACACTCGTTTAACAATAGGGCACAAGGCAAGGGATGTCTGCTTAACGCATCAACATGAGACATTTGTTTACCTAATCTGTGTACAATGGTATATTGAAACTCTTCTAGTAATAATGCCCATCTAGCTACTCGTACACATAGATCTTTTTTATTCATTGTCATCGTAAAAGCTTGGCAATCTGTGACAATAGTGAAGGAAATGCCAAGTAAATAGACCCTAAATTTCTTTAACGCTTTTATTACAGCTAAAACTTCTAACTCATAGCTGGTATAATTTTCTTCCGCCGCCGTCGTTTTACCACTAGCGAAATAGACGGGATGAAATTTATTGTCTCCTAAATCTTTTTGTAGCAGAATTGCTCCAAACCCAAAACGGGATGCGTCAGTGTGCAATTCCGTTTCTCTACCTAAATGGTACAATTTCAAAATAGGACCCCTACAGAGTACCGATTTTAATGTGTTAAATGCTTCGGCCTCCGCTGGACCGAAATGAAACTTTACGTTCGCCCTCAATAAATTGGACAATGGGCGTGCTATCAACGAGTACCTAGGAACAAACTTTCTAAAATATCCGGTCAGACCTAAAAAGCTTTGAACATCTTTAACATTGTTAGGTACCGGGAATTTCAAAACAGCGGCAGTCTTATGCGCGGATGGCTTTACTGTCCCCTTTTCAACTACATGTCCTAAATATTCTATCCTTTCTTGTAAAAACTGGCACTTCTTCCAGTTTATTACCAAACCGAATTGACCTGCAACATCTAGCACTAACTTCAACCTTGACAACGCTTCATCGTGATTTACAGCCAATACAATTAAATCGTCCATATAAGTTAAAATTATTCTCTTAGCTATTAAATCTTTGAAAACTGCATTAATAAATTTCTGAAAAATTGACGGAGAATTACATAGGCCGAAAGGGACTTTTAAAAATTCAAATTGACCATTTGGTGTGACAAAAGATGTAAACTTTATGCTTTCCTCGTCAACAGGTACATGAAAAAAACCGTTTTTGAGATCTACCGTGCTAAAAATCGTTGCATCATTAAGTAGGTCCAATTGATCCTCGATCAGTGGCAAAGGATATCTATCTTTAATAATTTTTTTATTTAGAGCTCTATGGTCAATGCAAATGCGTGTTGAACCATCTTTCTTTTTTTACTAAAACTATTGGACTCGCATACTCCGAGTCCGATGGACGAATGATCCCTTCTTCAACCCATAAATTAATAATTTGATCTACTTCTTTGCGTTCAGGCGGAGATAAACGTCGTGGGCGCGAATAAACTGGTATGTCATCTTTTAGAATTATTTTCATTTTTACATTAACTTCACGGGATTTTTCTGGCTTGTAATTATGGACTAACTCTTCTATCTGCATACGGTAATGACTGTTTGTTACGTTGGATAAATCTAATTCGTTCGAGTCCTCCACGGCGTTAATATGAAAAATTTCAGGAGTACTGAAATCGGTTGAGGACTGGCTTTCAATTTTGGATATGGTTATTTTCCCCTCTCTAATATTTAGATCAACTTGATTAAGAAAATCCGTACCTATCAGAACTCCTAACTTTAGAATCGTACTTGGAACTACGTGAAATCTTACATTATTAAATCTTGCATTATCAATTACTATGTCAGCATTGAACTCTCCTAACGTTTCGTTACCGCTTGACCCAATACCATCAAACTTAACACTAGACTTAATTAAACGAGGTGAACCTATTCTAACATATTCGTCTGTCCTAATTAATGTAATATCGCTACCTGTGTCGATGAGCGCAGTGAGTTTGACGTCCGTTATGGTGATTTCCTTTGTATGCTTCGTGGTGTGATTCCTTGAAATGCTGTTGGTCTTCTGGGTGTTTGTGGGTTTTGGTACCGAACTACCGCACTTAATCGCAATGTGCCCGTACTCATTACACTTAAAGCACTTTAATCCTTTTTGTTTATTCGGGCACTCCGATTTAAAATGACCTTTGTCACCACACATATGACACCGTTTCACATTCGATACGCTTTGAAGTCCTAGCCTGCTTTTCTCCCCTGTGGAAACGCGTTTTATGGTGTCTTCTTTCTTGTCCTGGATCTTCCTGTGGGACTTCATCTCGCTCTTCATATCTTCAAATTGAGAAAACCTTTCCTTCAGTTGTCGGATAGTTTTCGCTCCATATAAAATAGATTTCTCAACTGGGTCTTCTGGTATTCCCTCTATTATGTACTTTATTACGGTTCGAGGTTCCAGATCCGCTTGGCTGGCTATCTCGAGCATCTTATACGTATACTCTTGATACGTTTCGTCGTTCCTTTTATTTCGCCTGGATAACTCGCGGTGAACCTTGTAGCTATCCACCACTTCCTCAAACTCGCTTTTTAGCGCGGATTTTAGACTTTTCCAAGTCTTACCGCATTTTTCGTATCGGACGAAGAGCTTGGCTGAACCAGTGAGAAGACGTTTTGCATAAGCCACCTTCTGAACATCAACCCACTGACACAATTCTGCCATCTCCTCGAAATCATCCAACCACCGAGTGACGCTTAGTTTTTCATCACCACTGAACTTTTCTAATGATTCTTCCACATCTCGAAAAGTCAGGGATACTTGTTCACGTGTTTGCTTCCGTCGGCAACCCGTCTTAGTCGCTTTGGGAACGTCTTCGTCATCTTCTTCGTATTCACTTTCGTTATCTTCTTCGTCTTCACCTGGTTCGACATAATCATTCGTAATAGCCTCATTGTTCATCATCAGTGCAGTTCGGAGTCGCTCCTGTAATTCCTTTTTGCTTCCTTGCGTAGACAGCTCCAATTCTTCCAACTTTTTCCGTAAATCTGCCATCTTCATCTTCACGATATCGCCCTGGTTATCACTCATGATTCCAAACTTCTTAAATAGTTTGCAACAATTTCTAATTGTTCAAACTCTGATGAACCACTCGCGATATACAACTAATATGCCTTTCTTCTTTTAAACACTACCGATTAGCAATCTTTTCAATCTGAACAACGACTTCCTTTAACATCAATCACCAACTTCCAAACGCGCTACCTGCTACCCCCATGGGTAGAGTACCATAAAACTATAAATCGTTGTTCGAGCATTCGCTGTCTTTATTCATAACATTTTAAGTAATATCTTATTTTCTATTAGTACCTAACTTGACTTTATTAATTAATTCTACACGCTCCCGATACCACATATGGCCATCCTGTGAGACATCTGCCCTCAGATGTCCTCGTTGACGTCGGAATCGTCGCTGTCATACAATTCACGACCCACTGCTTTATCTTGTACATCATCTTCATTATCTTGGGACCAGGGTTTTATATGATCAGCTGATGCTGACGTTTGCCTTGGGCCTTCGTGGTAACCAATCTTTTCAACAATGTAACGGTCATTACGCAATACCCTTATAATCTGGTATGGTCCGAAATATTTTGGCTGTACTTTCAGACCAGGGCCAAACTGAGTCCTTTTTATTGCCACTAAATCACCTTCTTTATACGTGATGGCCTTCTTGCGTTTTTTATTGAAACTTCGCCGATTTTCCTCCTGGACTTGTGCAATTTTAGTCTTCGCTTCAACCCTTAATTGATCTCGTTGCTCTTCAAACATCTTGATCCATTCATCCTCGATTATCTTTCGAACTTCTGGGTCGTCTTTTAATCGCATGTGTGTACCAAACAGTAAATTAAATGGTGTCTTACCAGTGCTACGACTGGGAGTTGCATTCAGGTATTGCTGGACAATGGTGAGGTACTTATACCACTCGTCGGCCCTTGGTGCTGCTAATTTCGTTAATAATGGTATAATCGTCCTGTTAACCCGTTCGACTTGACCATTACTTCTTGGAACGCCTGTTGTGATTTGTACATTTTCAATATTTTCTTCTTTGCAATACTCCAGAAATGCAGTTGAAGTAAATGCCGTGCCTCGATCGGTAATAATTCTGCGTGGATTTCCAAAGATTACTGCCTGCTTTCTTAATTTGTCTAGTACTTCGGCCGTATCGGTAGAGCGTGTCGTATATAACCATACAAACTTTGAAAAAGCATCTACGACTACAAAGATGTACTTGTACGATTTTTTTGTGGATGGTATTGGGCCTAAATGGTCTACATGAAAAGTATCTAACGGAACACTACCTTTATTGATCGGATTGAGAAATCCCTCTTGCTTACCACCCTTTCTTTCACTTAGTATACAGTTTATACAATTACTTACTACTTGTTCCACTATCTTACGAATATTCTTAAACCAAAATTCTCTTAAGACTAACGCTTCGGTTTTATTAATACCAAAATGTCCACGTTCGTGGGCGCGTCTTACAATCTGATATTGCATACAACTAGGAATAACAATCAAAGGTTCGTCATTTACAATCTTATACAATAAGTCATTTCTAAATTCATAATCATTACATTTACTATTTTGTACAGAATTTACAATCTTTTGTATTTGTTCGTCACTACTTTGTGCCTTTTTGAGCTTTACAATTATACCTTCGTCACACTCGTTTAACAATAGGGCACAAGGCAAGGGATGTCTGCTTAACGCATCAACATGAGACATTTGTTTACCTAATCTGTGTACAATGGTATATTGAAACTCTTCTAGTAATAATGCCCATCTAGCTACTCGTACACATAGATCTTTTTTATTCATTGTCATCGTAAAAGCTTGGCAATCTGTGACAATAGTGAAGGAAATGCCAAGTAAATAGACCCTAAATTTCTTTAACGCTTTTATTACAGCTAAAACTTCTAACTCATAGCTAGTATAATTTTCTTCCGCCGCCGTCGTTTTACCACTAGCGAAATAGACGGGATGAAATTTATTGTCTCCTAAATCTTTTTGTAGCAGAATTGCTCCAAACCCAAAACGGGATGCGTCAGTGTGCAATTCCGTTTCTCTACCTAAATGGTACAATTTCAAAATAGGACCCCTACAGAGTACCGATTTTAATGTGTTAAATGCTTCGGCCTCCGCTGGACCGAAATGAAACTTTACGTTCGCCCTCAATAAATTGGACAATGGGCGTGCTATCAACGAGTACCTAGGAACAAACTTTCTAAAATATCCGGTCAGACCTAAAAAGCTTTGAACATCTTTAACATTGTTAGGTACCGGGAATTTCAAAACAGCGGCAGTCTTATGCGCGGATGGCTTTACTGTCCCCTTTTCAACTACATGTCCTAAATATTCTATCCTTTCTTGTAAAAACTGGCACTTCTTCCAGTTTATTACCAAACCGAATTGACCTGCAACATCTAGCACTAACTTCAACCTTGACAACGCTTCATCGTGATTTACAGCCAATACAATTAAATCGTCCATATAAGTTAAAATTATTCTCTTAGCTATTAAATCTTTGAAAACTGCATTAATAAATTTCTGAAAAATTGACGGAGAATTACATAGGCCGAAAGGGACTTTTAAAAATTCAAATTGACCATTTGGTGTGACAAAAGATGTAAACTTTATGCTTTCCTCGTCAACAGGTACATGAAAAAAACCGTTTTTGAGATCTACCGTGCTAAAAATCGTTGCATCATTAAGTAGGTCCAATTGATCCTCGATCAGTGGCAAAGGATATCTATCTTTAATAATTTTTTTATTTAGAGCCCTATAGTCAATGCAAACGCGTGTTGAACCATCTTTCTTTTTTACTAAAACTATTGGACTCGCATACTCCGAGTCCGATGGACGAATGATCCCTTCTTCAACCCATAAATTAATAATTTGATCTACTTCTTTGCGTTCAGGCGGAGATAAACGTCGTGGGCGCGAATAAACTGGTATGTCATCTTTTAGAATTATTTTCATTTTTACATTAACTTCACGGGATTTTTCTGGCTTGTAATTATGGACTAACTCTTCTATCTGCATACGGTAATGACTGTTTGTTACGTTGGATAAATCTAATTCGTTCGAGTCCTCCACGGCGTTAATATGAAAAATTTCAGGAGTACTGAAATCGGTTGAGGACTGGCTTTCAATTTTGGATATGGTTATTTTCCCCTCTCTAATATTTAGATCAACTTGATTAAGAAAATCCGTACCTATCAGAACTCCTAACTTTAGAATCGTACTTGGAACTACGTGAAATCTTACATTATTAAATCTTGCATTATCAATTACTATGTCAGCATTGAACTCTCCTAACGTTTCGTTACCGCTTGACCCAATACCATCAAACTTAACACTAGACTTAATTAAACGAGGTGAACCTATTCTAACATATTCGTCTGTCCTAATTAATGTAATATCGCTACCTGTGTCGATGAGCGCAGTGAGTTTGACGTCCGTTATGGTGATTTCCTTTGTATGCTTCGTGGTGTGATTCCTTGAAATGCTGTTGGTCTTCTGGGTGTTTGTGGGTTTTGGTACCGAACTACCGCACTTAATCGCAATGTGCCCGTACTCATTACACTTAAAGCACTTTAATCCTTTTTGTTTATTCGGGCACTCCGATTTAAAATGACCTTTGTCACCACACATATGACACCGTTTCACATTCGATACGCTTTGAAGTCCTAGCCCGCTTTTCTCCCCTGTGGAAACGCGTTTTATGGTGTCTTCTTTCTTGTCCTGGATCTTCCTGTGGGACTTCATCTCGCTCTTCATATCTTCAAATTGAGAAAACCTTTCCTTCAGTTGTCGGATAGTTTTCGCTCCATATAAAATAGATTTCTCAACTGGGTCTTCTGGTATTCCCTCTATTATGTACTTTATTACGGTTCGAGGTTCCAGATCCGCTTGGCTGGCTATCTCGAGCATCTTATACGTATACTCTTGATACGTTTCGTCGTCCCTTTTATTTCGCCTGGACAACTCGCGGTGAACCTTGTAGCTATCCACCACTTCCTCAAACTCGCTTTTTAGCGCGGATTTTAAACTTTTCCAAGTCTTACCGCATTTTTCGTATCGGACGAAGAGCTTGGCTGAACCAGTGAGAAGACGTTTTGCATAAGCCACCTTCTGAACATCAACCCACTGACACAATTCTGCCATCTCCTCGAAATCATCCAACCACCGAGTGACGCTTAGTTTTTCATCACCACTGAACTTTTCTAATGATTCTTCCACATCTCGAAAAGTCAGGGATACTTGTTCACGTGTTTGCTTCCGTCGGCAATCCGTCTTGGTCGCTTTGGGAACGTCTTCGTCATCTTCTTCGTATTCACTTTCGTTATCTTCTTCGTCTTCATCTGGTTCGACATAATCATTCGTAATAGCCTCATTGTTCATCATCAGTGCAGTTCGGAGTCGCTCCTGTAATTCTTTTTTGCTTCCTTGCGTAGACAGCTCCAATTCTTCCAACTTTTTCCGTAAATCTGCCGTCTTCATCTTCACGATATCGCCCTGGTTATCACTCATGATTCCAAACTTCTTAAATAGTTTGCAACAATTTCTAATTGTTCAAACTCTGATGAACCACTCGCGATATACAACTAATATGCCTTTCTTCTTTTAAACACTACCGATTAGCGGCTTCACGTTACACTATCGATATCCCGGACGAGCCCCCAAAATATGTAGGGATTTAATTTGATAGCATAAACGTTACTCAAAATCGTAGTGTCCTTTTTTCTTATTTATTTACAAGTATATACAGAGCTGATATTTACAAGAAAACATACGCGATCCTCGAACAACCTTCTTCTTTTCAATCTGAACAACGACTTCCTTAACATCAATCACCAACTTCCAAACGCGCTACCTGCTACCCCCATGGGTAGAGTACCATAAAACTATAAATCGTTGTTCGAGCATTCGCTGTCTTTATTCATAACATTTTAAGTAATATCTTATTTTCTATTAGTACCTAACTTGACTTTATTAATTAATTCTACACGCTCCCGATACCACATANAGAGAGTATTAAATAGAAATATAAGCTATAAAATGAATTTTGTGAAAAAACAAATAAATTTGCCGATTCAAAGAGCTATATACATATACATATATTAATATACATACAAAAAAAATGTGACGTGATACGTTAAAACAAAGTTTATATTTGCAAAATATAGGTCAACATTTGCATTCTTAAGATAAATTTATACAAAAAACTTTTTTATCGCAGACCTGTGTTATATTAGCGTCACGTATAACACTCCCGCACGTGCCAACCTTTTTGGCCATAATTATTTTATCTAAAATTTGGCGTAGTTGGTTTGGTACTTCCATGTAAACTTCCTCTTCTAATTCGTCATTCAGGTATGTGGTGACGACATCCATCTGATGGATTTCTAGACCCAATTCCGCTGAAACTGCAGCTAGTAGTTTAATTGATGAGGATCAATACCACGGGAGAATAGGTTTAGTGGAAATCCTCCCCTGGCCGTTGTGAGCAGCCCTTTGCAACAAGTCTGTCTTTCTTGCGCTCCTGATTTTCTATGGTTTTTGTACTGAATGCAAAACGATTCCCGATAACTTTTCGATTTCGGGGTCGTAACACAATTTCCTATGTACCATTTTTAATCTGAGCTAAAAATTCATCTTCAATAGCAGTTTGCCATATATTCACTTCATTTGTTACTTTTGCCTCATCCCATAATATTGGTTCGTCTGTTGCCATGTAGGCACTTAATATGTCGTCTTCTGATGTAATGGACTTTCTTGAATCTTCTTCATTTTCACTAGTTTTTTCGCTGTCTTTTCTAGCGTCATCATATGTTGTAGATGGATACTGCTTGCGTGGTCTTCCTACTGTTCCACTACGTACCAATTTCGGGCGTCCTCTTCCTCGTTTTGGAGTTTCTAGACTTTTCCTTGAATCTTCTTTATCTTATATTTCTCCCTTTGGGGATAACGGATCTTCTCGTACTTCTTCAGTAATCTCGTTTATGTCAACTTGAACTTCATTTTCGTTAACGGTTTCTTCAAGAATTTCTTTGTATTCATGTCTAAATGCTGATTCGCTCATAAATTTGACATCTCGACTTACAATAATTTTCTTAGTTTTTGGGTCATGAATACGATATGCTTTGGATTCCAAATCGTAATCCATAAAAATGCCCTCTTCGGAACGTGAGTCAAATTTACCTTTATTTGAACTCTTATATTTGTAGAATACCTTTGATCCGAATATTTGCATATAAGCAACTGTGGGGGTTTTCCCTTTCCATAATGTAAACGGTATTTGTCCCTTTAATGCTGCTGTAGGACATCGATTTCGAATGTAATTTGCGGTGTTAACCGCCTCAGCCCAAAATGTAGGTGGACACTCGACTTGCCGCATTATACATCGTGCCATGTCCAATAAGGTCCTGTTCTTCCACTCTGCGATGTAATTTTGCTGAGGTGTATCCGGAACCGTCAGCCTTCTTCTAATAACATTCTTCTTCAGAAATGCATAGAATTCACCATTCACATATTCGCGCCCGCTGATTGAAGTGTCTTAATTGTTTTCCCTGTAAGAGTTTCGACTTCTGCTTTATAGTTTTTAAAGACGAAAGAGGACTTCGTTTTTGTTTTTCACAAAGTAAACCTCGCACCATCGCGACTTATCATAGATAGACGTTACGAAATATCGTTTACCCGCGAATGATTGGTATCTCATCGGACCACACACGTCCGTATGAACAATTTCGAGTAAGTCACTTGTGCGATTTTCACAACCTTTAGGGTATACCGATAGTAAATTTGTGCGAAGCTCTGATACATAGAATACTTTTTCGATATCTACTTGTCGCTCTTCATTGCCGGTGTTCACTGAGATGTTTACTTTTCCCGTACCGGTTATTTGAGTACTGTTGTTATTGACTAAATTTAATTCACTGTTTAACGGCATAAATGTTTTAAAGAACTTCTTCTGGTTACACATGTGCCCCGTACATCCGCTATCAATACACCATACTGTCTTAGACGGTTGACTCAACATCACTTCTTCAGTGGTAGTACTTAACATTCCTGAAAGATTGCTTCTTTGTTTAGAGTCTTTCTTAATTTCCCGACGTTGCACACTTTGGTTTTGTTTTCTCGACACGGTAGTTTTACACTCTCGCGCGATATGCCCGTATCGACCGCACCTATAACATTCGACTTTTTTAGTCCTTTGAACTCGATCTTCGAATTTAGCTTTAAGGGGTATTTGTGCCCCATTTCGATTGATGAACATCACTACGTGATCGGTCGGATTAGAATTGTGGGCTTCGTAGTCTTCGATTATCTTCACCTTCAAAACTTCTGTCGTGGCAGATCATCTCGAGATTCAATTGCTGTGCGAAACATAGAAAAAGAATCTGGCAGACTATATAGCAGTAGGATTGCCAGTAATTCATCTATGACCACTAAACCAATTTCCTTGAGTTTCTTGACGGCCTCAAAAAACTCTGAGATGTGTTTTCGCAAGTCGTCATTCTCTTGCATTCTCGTGAGCACTAACCTATTCAGTACAGATGCTTTTCGCGCTGGTCCACTGGATTGGTGCATAGACATTAACTTATCCCAAATTTCCTTTGATGTCTCTAAACCATCGAGCGCTATTAGTTCGCTCGGACTTACAGCTAACAAGACGTCGAACTCAGTTTTACCGTCCGCTTTCAACCATGCTTCATAATTTGCGTCGGTAGTCGCCGGTTTCGGCAAGGTACCAGATACATAATCCCACAAGTCATTTTTCTTTAGGATTGCTCCCATGTGTATTTTCCATGTATCGTAATTATCACCAGTCAGCTGATCAATTTTAATTGCTGCAGTCATTTTGATTTTTCAACCGGAAACGTGTTACCCTTTTAGACCCGAGTTTTTCACTCCGAATTGCTATTCTCTAGTTATTGCCATCTGTGGGCTTTTTGCCTGAGCCAATAACCTGTTGTTGTTTGAATACAGTGGATTTTTGTATTGTATTTTAATACATATAAATCAAGATAAACCAAAAACGATGAACAAAGAAATAAAAGCAATATAATACTTATAAGTGTAAAACGTAGAAAAAAGAAAGGGTTTAAATAAACGGAAATAAATGATAACGATAACGTGGTAACACAAACGACACGCACAATAACCAGAACAGTAATTTTTACACACTAACTCGCCATGTCACGTCACGTACGCCAAGGGGTATAAAATCGATAAAAACACATGAAGTCAATTCAGCAACCACTTGCCTGATTAGTGGCGTCGCTCACGGACTTTGCGGTCATTTCCTTAACAGAAACCGTGCAGGAGGAATCATAATAAAATTGTCTGCAGGCAGTGGATAAATTTGGGAAATATTATAAACTCTTGGTTGTAGGATAGGTATTTTGACAATGTATACAACCAACTGAGAAGTATTCAGGTATTGCTTCGGAAATGTGTTAAACAGATGTTATTTGATTTCAGAAAGGGTATAAAGAGAAATTAATTCGAGCTCTATGAGATTATTACTGAAACTAATTGACCTTTCTATTAAGAAAACAATTTCTATCAAAACGTTCAGAATATTAAGACAGGACTGTGCATTTCTGTATTTTCTTAATGTTCTTTCATTTATATTGGTTGGATATAGTATGTGCGAAACTAGTAAATTAATTTTGTCGTTAGTTATGTTTTCTTAAATTTCATGAAGGTCGTTGTCATCAGGATTACCAATAATGTATTGTATAGCTGTTCCAAGAAGGTTTATAAGTCCTTTCTTTGTGCGTAACGTTAGTAGTAGTAATTTTATAATAGTAAAGTTGTTCGAAATACAATGAGCCTTGTTTGATTATTTCAATCATTTGCTGAGTCGTCTCATTCCTATACTCTAAGAATATGTCAGTTTGTGCAATGTTTAAATATGTTAAATACAGAGTGGAATTATTTATATAAAAATAGAAGGAATGATAATGATTTATGTAGCTGCCTAATTCAAATGGTTCTTTATGATACCCATTTTTGCTGTTAACTGGCTCGACTTAAAAGAACAGGCTTAGGGTCCATACAGTCCTGCGAATGATAAAAATTTCTTATTGGTCTCACATATTTTAAATGTCTCCCTGTAATATTTTCCTTATTTAACGTCTCCCTGTAATATTTTCCTTATTTAACAATATAAGTGATGTGTCCATTTGTGAAATGTTTTTTATTTTCTTAAATTTATTTTTAAGTTTGTTCTGGTTTTTAGTTTTTATAAAGACTGTTTCTGAATTTTCAATTTCTGGCATATCTCTGTTTTCATTCGTTTTCCGAACACGATTTTCTCCTATCTCCTTTTGTTTTGCGTAAAGTTCTTCGTAAAACTTCATTAGCTCATTTCTTTTGTATTCATTAAGGTCTGCATAAATATTTAAACTTGCTTCTATACGTAAAGGATCGATGTCATCATATGGTTCATACAAAATTTCAAAAGGGGTAAATTGTAAAATTGTGAAATATATCGAATTATTATATAGAAATACAGCTGTTTGCATGATTTCTAGTAATGGTTCTGGTTGCTTTCTATTTTGCAAAGTTCTTGTTTTGTCGAGAATGGTTGAGTGGAATCTTTCAGCGAGTGAATTGCTAATTGAATTACCCGGGATAGTGTAATATATTTTAATTTTATTAAAGTCCGTGTATTCTTGCATAAGCCTGTTATCAAATTCGGTGCCTTTGTCAACAGTGATTTTTTTAGGTTTATTATGATAAAATAATGTCTTAATTTTCTTAAAATGGTTAGTAAGTTTTTATCTTCGATATTATGAATTTGTCCGTATTTGCTAACAAGATACATAATTGTAAGGAAATTTTGTTTGTTGTGGATTATTTCAAATAATCGTTTGGCTAATAATAGTCCTAATTGGTTTATGAGGGTGCCGTTCATATTTGGTTAACAGTTTCTTGAATTGCATTGTGATTACTATTGTCGTAGTTCTTTACTGTTTCTTTATTTTTTACATTAATTATATTTTTCGTACATTTGATAATTTTTGAAGGGTGAACCTTGATATTCTTATTTCAAATAATCTATTAAGGCACTTTCCATTTCTGGATTGTCAAAATAGATTGCTACAGTCTTATTCGGTCGAAAATATTCTTATTCTTACTAAGTCTTGGATATTGTTTTGCATGTTGTTTTTATTTAGAGTGACCTTTAAAAGGGTTTTCGATTTAAAAAGTTGCTTTATATGGATGGAGTACGTAGTTTTGTTTTTAGGAATTAATACACTTTTTGGCAATCGGGACTTGACTTACTTGTTCTTGCCAGTATTCTTCTATTATATCATCAGCATCTTTAAGTGTTTCATCTTCGTCTACATTCGGTATAATAGATAAAGCTTCTAGATCTTCGGCAGTCGTTTCTTGAATATCCAGTTCACAAGTATCCCTTCCGAGTCTACTCAAAGCTCCTTGTTTTCTTTGCCTTTTTTGTAACGGACTTCAAAATCATATTCAGCGAGTCGAATTACCCACCGTTCTAATCTTGAATTCATGTCTTTTGCTGTGGTTAACCATTCTAACGGATGATAATCTGATTCAATAATAAAACGTTTTCCAAATAAATATGGTCTAAAGTGCTTGCAAGAATCAACGACAGGTAGGAGTTCTTTTTCTACAATTGCGCAATTTCTGTCGACTGTATTGAGTGTGCGTGAGTAGAACGCTATAGGTTTTCCATTTTGGGACAAAACGGATTCCAATGGTAATTACTTGCGTCTGTTGTTAATGTAAACGTCTTTGTAAAATCGGGTATGCCAGTAACGATGCGTAGTTAACAAATCTTTGCATTTTCGAAAATCATCTAGATAATTTTTATCTGTAACATCTATTTTCGCATTCTTTTTCAGACATTTTGTCATAGGTTGGATAATTTTGGCAAATTTTTTGATAAATCTTCGGTAATATCCCATAAGTCCTAAAATGGAGTCCTTAGCTACTTCAATTTGGTGAAAACCTTAGGGAAGGTCCAGAGTCGAAAAATAGGTACATCTTCCTCAATTGTCGAGAATTTCCTCAATTTTCGGCATGGGATCATCTTCCACAGTTTTTTCAATAAGACGTAGGTAGTCAGTAACAAGTCGGTATTTCCTTTCTCCACTAGCGTCCATCTTTTTTGGAACAATCCAAACAGGAGAGCTGTAGGGGCTAATAGACGGTCTTATACTTCCATCCCTCAAGAACTTTTGAATTTGTTATTGTATTTGTTTCTTCAAATTCTGAGGATGACGATAAGGCCGAACTTAAACAGGTTCATCATTCTTTTTTCTGATGTTATGTTTAACTTGATTAGTAAATTTAACTTATTTGTTAATTCCAATAATTTACACTTTTCTTCTATGTTTAAATGATCCTTTCTTAAAAGATTTTCGATGCTAATATATTGCTTCACGAAAGTGTAATCAAGTTCTTCTAGTTCATCCATAGGGGTAACTTCTACACGGTGTTCAAATATGAATGATTCTTCGGATGTGCTTGGAATAGTTGCAAATCCGTTTTGCACTTCTACAAGAGCGGAAGGAGTATTTAATTCTGGGATTTCTTCTAAAAATACCTGTTCTGGTTAGTATCGACTGGTAAATGCATTTTACAATTTTTCAGCTGAATTTCGATTAGTTGGAAAAATCGTTGGTTATTATGCAGATGAAATGGTATTTCCAGATCGTTTAGGGTTATTGTATTATTTTGGTAGCTAATATATTTGCTCCTAATTGTTTCAAATCGTTGGTTCTTATAAGTGCATCGAATTTTTCATGCTACTTCATAATTCTAAGTTGAATTGGGTTGTATATATTTATACCTTCCAATAAAAGGTAATAAAGATTATATTTTTCGCTCCTAGAAACTGTTGCAGATTTTACTGTAAAAGGTTGTCCAAAAATGTACTTGTCAGGAAAACAAAATGCAATGTCAGGGTTGAATTATAGAATATTCTGCGTCAGTGTCAATTAAAATTTTTAAACCGTTGGGCAATATAATAAATGGCAATTTTGGTATACTAGCGGCGTTATTTAGGTCAACTATGTCGTCGGATCTGAAGAGGTTGTCTGTTGAAAATTTTCGTGTTCGTGTTCATAATTATCTTCAGTGTCGTAGTTTTCCACATTTTCTTCAAACTCAAATTCCTGTTTTGTTTCGGTATAGATTTGCTCTTCCATATTTGCTAATATTTCAGAGATGCAAAGGATTATGATAAAATCTTGGTTGCGAGGCAGACGGCTGATTGAAAGGACGTCGAGTAAATTGAGAAGCTGCAGCTGTAAACATTGTGGGATTAGCTTTTACGTCATTATGATGGTTTTGGTAATTCAAAACTCGTGACATGTATGCTTCATTGTCGAGAGCGCGACATTCTTCAAATGCATCTTTGAGTATTCATTGAGCGACAAGGATCTCCAATTCCGGCTCTAAATAGTATTAAAGCTTTCTCTTCATACATTTTTGATTTTATTATTAAACTGTCTTTATCATTTAAACGAATAAAGTCTAACAGGTTAGTTAATTTTTCCTCTACTTGGTCATAATATTAGGAATAACTCCAATTACATCGTGTTAGTTATAATTCTAAAATTAGTTCAAAACGGGGGTCACCATATTTTTCTATCTTCTTCCAAGAGTACCAATTGTTGACAATGTTTGTACTAATATATCGAGCAGCATTGACAGTAATACGAATCACAATCGGATCCAGTAAAGCTACAGTTTTGGTAGATGGAACGTTGTCGCCATGAATAGAACAATAATGTTCTGCCTTGGTTATAAAATTTGGAAGTCCATAAGGTTCACCAGAAAATTCGGGGACCGTACATATTTGGGTGAAGAAAAACTTTGACGTCGAATATTATTCTCGATGTCGAAATCAGATTCGGAAAGAGACATTTACAGTTTGGTTGCATACAAGCAAAAAATAAAGGAATAATCAAAAGATACTTACAAGCTTAGGTAAAGAAAGGTGATAACACGACGCATTTCCTTTCCGACAGAGGTTCCTGAAGATGTTCCTTTCCACGAAAAGTCTCCCGAAGATGGAATTTCTTCCACAGAGACTTCGAATCGGTATAACCGAAACTGAACTTTCGCGACGTTTTCAATTCTTTTTCGCGATAAAACCACTATAAAGACGCCGTTACCGATCCTGTTCACAGTGCCAGTTATTTTTGTTTAAAACAAAAACCCGTTTTTAAAAACAGAAAAGCTTCATTTAAACAAAGTATGAAAAGTGACTCACAAAGGAGGTGTCTTGAGGACCAATACACTTGTATAAGTGAAGAAGTAATTTTGGAGTGTTAATATATATATAATAGAGTGTTTATGCAATATACTAGCACAATATTTTAATAAGCTCTTAAACTGTGAAGAACCGAAAGAGAGGTTTGACAAAATTGAACCAGAATACGTGTTCAAGGACTCAGATCCACCTGATTTGTCAGAGATCCAACAAATCATAAAAAACCTAAAAAATGATAAAGCCCCAGGGGAGGACTCTATTGTGGCTGAAATGTGGAAACATGTAGATACAAAGATGGTCCAAAAGCTGCACAGTGTCATCCAAAACATCTGGATAACAGAGAAGATACCCGAGGAATGGAAAACAGCCCTAATACATCCTATACACAAAAAGGGGGACAGAACGGATGTCAATAATTATAGAGGCATCTCACTGCTTCCAGTAACATATAAAATTCTATCGAAGGCAATACAAAACAGGCTGGATAAACAGCTAGATCACCAATTGGGAGAGTATCAAGGGGGATTCAGGAAAGGCAGATCATGTGCTGAACAAATTCTGAATTTAAAACTCATAATTAATTATAAAAAAATGAGAAACCAAGACATTCACATAACATTCGTGGATTTTAAGAAGGCATATGATTCCGTAGACAGGGAGACCCTTTTCAATACCTTGGAAGAATTTGGCGCTGACAGGAAGACATTGGCTATTACTAAGCAAACTCTTACTGACACAAAATCAAAAATGAAATTTCTAGGAGAAATTTCAGAACCCTTCGAAATCAAGACAGGAGTAAGACAAGGGGATGGACTATCACCACTACTGTTTAACTGTACACTTGAAAAAATTATGAGAGAATGGAGGAAAAAAATGGAAACAGAAGGAATACAGAAAGTCAAGATAGGAAGAAAGAAAGACGGTCTGGAGTTCGATTGTTTGGCATTTGCAGATGATCTAGCGATCTTGGCTGTTAGCTACGAAGACGCAGTAAAGCAAATTAATATCCTAAAGGAAACAGCTGAAAGAGCAGGGCTCCTCATATCTTTCGAGAAAACAGAATACATGACAAATGTTGAGCAAGGCCCCAAATTCCTTGAAACTATATACGGGAAAATAAAGAAAGTCGCAAAATTCAAATACCTTGGAGAAATAATCCAATCGAATGGATTAGATAAAGAAGCCAACATGGCAAGAACAAGAAAAATGGAAACCGCGTTCCATTTGACAAAAAATGTCTATAATAAAAAGTCCATCTCTCGAAATACGAAACTGAAACATTACGACACTGTGATTAAACCAGAAGGCTTATACGCTTCTGAATGCCTGGCGATGAACACAGCCAAACAGTTAGATGAACTCGAGAAGAAGGAAAGGAAGGTAATTCGAAAAATCCTCGGACCAAACTATGAAGATGGTAAATGGAAACTCAAAAGTAACAGGGAACTATACGAGAAAACAGAAAGAATAACGGACACAATGAGGAAGAGGAGAATAACATTCTATGGACACTTGAGCAGAATGAATGATGATAGACTAACAAAACAATTATTTGATTATTTTGATAAAAACCCAAAAACGCATATGCCATGGTTCAAGGGGGTCAAGTCTGACCTGGAGGAAATGGGGATAACAAGGATGGATGTGGACAACAGAGAGGTATTCAGATCAAAGGTTAAAAACTTTGTTGGTTTTCAAGCTAAGCTAAAGAAGAAGACAGGAGGTGTATGGACAGAAGAAAGACGAAAGCAACAAAGCGAAAGGATGAAGGACTACTGGAGGATAAGAGCAAGAGAGAAAAGAAAATCATGAATAGTTGTTTTCCGTGGTCCCTAGATGGCCGGATTCGAAAGAAGAAGAAGAAGAGTGTTTATATACCGTGTTCTGCTGGCATTGCAGGAAATACCTAACATCTTTATTTTATCAGAACAATAGATGTCATTGATCCAATAAACAATTTGTGTATACAATGATCTCATTATTTTAAGAATGCAACGCAGTTGCATAAGTAGTACAATAGTTTCTTTGTATTAAGTCGCAATATATAACTTGCTTACTAAAGAATTTTCGTGAATTTTGTTATCAGATGGGAGTTGTTCTATGCTGTAAGCGGGGAAAAGTTAAGTATCTCTGTATATATATTTTTTATATTATTTTTGATGGTATACCTGGTTATCTACGTATGTAAGGCAAAAAAATGAATTGTATTATATTATTTATTTTCAGTGTTGAACTTTCGTACTACTTTCATCTTTGTCGTTTTATAAACATGAATATTTGTTCGGAAAACAAAATAAATAAACAATAAAAATAACAAATTATCCATATTCTATAATAATTTAACAATAGCACATAATATTGCTATTAGAACGAAAAGTATTCATTGCCTAATTGCACCATTGTTCATAATTTTTTATATTATCCCAGATTAAAAAAACAAAAAAGCTCAATCCGATGAAAAATTTTTAAAAGTAGGGCTATTTTCTCCGCATTAACCGTTTGACGCGGCGCGGCAGCCAGCAATGTTTTATTCACACCGCTAATTACGTTACGTTGTCCGGAATTACTGATCACTTTGGATAGGTCTTTTGGCAATAACAAAAAAATTACTACTTTTTAAAAACAATACTACAAAATATAATGATTTAACTAGCGAACGTCGCCAAATTTATTTCTTAATAATTACAAACAATCGGTGATTAAAAAAAATATTTACTAGGTTCCTGTTGGTTTTAGGAGATTCGTTTTACTTTTTTAATATTTGTTTCGAAGCTACTTTTTAATTTTGGAGTAAAGTTCCTTCGTTCAAGTACATTTACAATTTCTGGAGGTTAATGTGCCAGGTGTCAACTTTTTGCCCAATGCTTACCTTTTAAATTCAAATTAAACTTAATCTCTAAAGATTAGTATTATTATCAGTAACAGGAGTTATACAAGGTTTTAAGAATGTGTTGCCCGTTTTGCTGTAAATGCATACTACGTAAAACTACTGACACCAATGGAGGTAAATTAAAAAAAAAGTAAGAATGCGCAACAATATAAATGAAACGTGCATTAGCTGACTTACCAAATCGGTAAGCTGCGGAATATCTTTCCTTTTGCAGTAAAAAGGTTTATTACTACTGAAAGTAAAGTTATAATTACCTAACAATAACGCCTCCCTCATATCTTTGATGGGCAAACTCTGCACGATACTTTCACGGTCACCACGCCACAGTACTGGAGAAACGGAAGCAATACATTTTACTTTCATTAAACCGCCTTGAAAATGAACACTGCTTAGGGTAAAACGCAGTCCTAATGTCATAGATACGAGACCATCGTTGAAGTATATTGGAGGATAATGTACGAGTATTGAGTTGCCAGTGACCTGAAAATAAAGTTTAATGTTAAATGAAATCTGCGCGTTTATAAATATGAATGCATTGTTTTGACTGTGGTTACTTTTAACACCTAACCTCATTACATTTACAGCGCGCATTTAATTATGTAGAAGAAGCAAGCGTCGTTTTTACGTTTTTTGGTGTACTGTTGTACCGCAGTTTTTAATGAATAAACTCTCAATGATATTAAGAATTTAATTAATATATAAAAACCGAATATTTACAAATAAGTACTAACTAAAACTATCGTAAAACTAAGTAACCAGAATAAACTAAACTAAGTGAACAAAGAAATATATATAATGAAAATATTAAATGAAGAAATGTACAAAGTCTTGACTGGGTTGAAAATGTAACGAATGACTTTTGCTCACTGAGTTCTATTGACTGACTTTTGACAAAGTAAATCGCGCTTATATAAATGTGCTAGTAAACATTATTTACTGATAATATACAACGTATTTATAATACAATAGAGATGAAAAATACCGACGACTAAAACTACTTAACTACCTCAATTTCGGAAAACTAGATGAAGGTTGTAAAATGACCCAAATGGCCGAATATAACTATGAATAACATAGAATTTAAACAAGGAAAATTACAAAAATAGAATAAAACTTTTTTATTATTAAAACTGTTATTCTAAAAATATCGATTCGTCTTTGAGAAAACCGAACATGCCGCTAATATCGGTAGATAAGGGACTAAGGGGTCGCGAATTCAAAGTTCCTCAATTTCAGTTAAAATTGTATAAAATTCTTCAAAGGTTAGATTCGAATTATAACCTACTCATTTTAAGTGTAATTTGGAAGATTTAACCCCCTGTCTCCCAAAGACCTTCGAAATGAGGAGAGAGAGGTGGTATGAAATTCCATTTTACTTTATCCTTATTCAATTGATTTCTTCTCTGCCTTTGATTTTCTTTGACTTTAATAAAATTGTACAAGTTCGTAAGTCCAGAGTTGGCGATTACAAAATTGGTACCGTTGTCCCAGTCCTAGCCACAAATCGCCTAAAACTCGCTAAAAATGCCTCCATGTTTAGTTGAGAAACCAATTCTAAATATATTGCTTTAGCAGCAAAATATAGAAAGAGTCAGATATAAACATTCAAAGGTTTACTGTCGCGGCCTTTTTTATCCTTAATTTTGGCTCTTATGCACTAATGAATAACTTTTTCTATCATTGATTTGCCACAAGGGTTGGTAAGTTGGTCAGTAATAAACGAATGTGTTCATTATTTGTCATCAAAATGTTTAGATGGTAGAATTATTGGGTGCTTTTTTCTATAGTGATAGATATAGCCTTAAACGGCTTCCAACTTGTAGAATACCAGATGGGTCTAAAAATGGATTAGGCCATAGAATTTTGCTTCGCGAAACTACAGGTTTACCTTTACTTCTACTTACTAGATTCGGTGAAATGTTATTATCTTTATTTAAAAGAAGATTACCCCCCAAAATCCAACGTAATTTAGTATTCTGCAATGCAATTTTGTTTTTATCTAAGGAATGTTATCCAATGGATAACAGTTCCCAGAAAATATTAGCCCCTAATAGAATGTCAATTTTGTTACTTATTGCAAACCTAAAATTTTTGTAAATTGGTGAAATCACCTGCTGATGTGATTCCCATTCACTTTGATGCACTACCAATTTAGGAGGTAACTTCGCTGATTGGATGATTTTTAATATATTGTCTGGCAGTTTTTGTAACGATGTGTACGAGTCTTTCTGAATTGGCTGTAAACTGAAAAGGTTTGATACTATAGGGTTGTTCGGAAAGTCATTTCGTTTTTTTTTTGTTGGAAATGAAAGACAGTTTTCGTATAATAAACAAATACTTAATTAAATTATATATTGACCGTTCTGGTCCAACACCTTTGCCATCTTTCTGGTAGTAGCACAATTCCACGCTCATAAAATTTTTGGTCTTTGCTGGCAAAAAACTGATCGAGGAGGTTTTTGACCTCCTCATTTGAGGTGAAGGTTTTACCGTCTAAAAAATTTTGGAACAAATAATAATCCGATGGTGCCAGGTCTGGAGAATATGGTGGGTGTAGCATTGTATCCCATTCAAGCTGTAAAAGCTTTTGGCGAGTGACCAAACTTGTGTGAGGTCTCGCGTTGTCTTGGTGAAACACTACACCTTTCCTGTTGATTAGTTCTGACCTTTTCTGTTGAAGTGCATCATTCAGTTTGTCCAGCTGATGACAGTAGACTTCCGAATTAATCGCTGTATTATCCGGTAAAAGCTCAAAAAAACGATTCCTTTAAAATCCCACCAAACAGACAGCATCACCTTTTTTTGGTGAATATCGGCTTTGGAAATAGTTTGAGCCGGTTCATCTTTTTTGCTCCATGACCTCTTGCGTTTGACGTTGTTATATACAACCCATTTTTCGTCCCCAGTGACGATGCGCTTCAAAAACGGATCATTTTCGCGACGTTTGAGAAGCGAATCGCAGACGTCAATGCGGCGACACAGATTTCTCTCTGTGAGAACATGGGGAACCCATACATCGAGCTTCGAGGATAATCCCAGGCCTTTCAAGTGGTCATAAACTGTTGAATTTGATAAATTTAACCTCAATCCGATCTCACGTGTTGTTATTCGCCGGTTCACATCAACTAATGCCTTTATCGCGTCTTTATCAGCTTCAACCGGCCTTCCCGAATGTGGTGCATCTTCGACAACAAAATTGCCGGATCGAAATTTAGCGAACCAGTTCTGGCACTGGCGTACTGTCAACACACCTTCTCCATACACATCAGTCAATTTCTTTCTGGCTTGAACAGCATTTTTACCCTTCCTGTAGTAAAACAGTAAGATATGTCGAAAATGCTGCTTATCGCTCTCCATATTTAAAAGGGCACCAACCAAAAACTACTGCGTAGAATTAATTGGAATTTTTCACACACAAGCCTTGCTATATGAGCTCTCAAAGCATATAAAAATTATACGGCTTAAATGTGAAGTTGGGTGCAAAAGAATACAATTAAATCCTCTGTCGGGAAAAAACGAAATGACTTTCCGAACAACTCAATATTTTGCACGATAAGCTTTTCGTTTTCGGAACATTTACTTAATATATTCCAAGAAACCAAATAATTATCTGAGGAAATCATTAGCGAATTGATAGCTTACTACGCTTTACCCTTTGATGCTGATATTAAAAAATATTTTAGAATTTTTGGATATTCGATTAACTTGGTATATGTAAGAAAATCAAAGACATCGTGAAATTCAACCTAATTTTTGAACTCACCGCTAATCGTCGTCCAATAAACGCAAGGAACTATCCCCCTTTTAGGGACCAAGATTGACGGGTTTTGTAATATTATTATTTGAATTGATTGTATGCTTATTAATGAGTAATTTTGTTTTTGTCTGCAATCGATTTGAAGAAAGCATTCTGGTCTTTATCTCCCGACTCTTATGAATGTTACGCCTTTGTGGTCCCTAAAAGAAGACTGTTTGTATGCCTAGTCTTAAATATTTGGGATATACTGTCAAGTAACACGGAGTAAGTTTCTCTCATCGCAAATTACGCCAGACCTACGACTTTTACAGAATTCAAACTTTTTATTGGCATGGTTTATTAGTATCAAGGGTTTATAACGGAACTTTCCTCTGTTATTACTCCTATTTCCGAACTCTTAAAGGGTAAAAAGAACCGTCAGTCGATCATATAGACCACCGAAGCCGAAGACGGTTTTCAGAGAATTAAGTCACTTCTTGCTTCTGCTCCAATTTTCACCAATCCCGATTTTTCAAAACCTTTTGCTTTACAGTGCGATGGTCTTAATTACAGTCTTGGGTGTATTTTATGTCAGGGCAAGGGAGCTAGATCATCTGTGTAGCTATCCTTCTGCGTTACATCGTTCAGATTCCTGTAGTCCTTACAAACTCTCGTGGAGTCAGTGCCAGCACTATAAAGGCCCAGGAATTTTGACATGGTTCTATCAACCTTTGGTTATGCATGTCCTTTTTAAGGTTATTGACTTCCCTTGCTTCGCTCAAGGAACTCTTCTAGGTAGTTGTTTGATGGGTCTTGCTGTTCCAGTGTAGATGCGGTGGTTTATTAAGTTGGTCCTACGAAAGTCTTCCTTTGAGAAGGTGAAGACGTTGAAAACGGTCAAGACGTTCTTTTAATTGCTTCCTTGGTGCTTGCTGAGATGGATAATTGACGTTTTTCACCAGTTCTGTTGAGGTTGTACAAAATGTCGGTTTCGTGTCCCAATCATTGTGGTGGATTTCAGTTACTAATTCAAATACTCCCAAATCTGCCCTTAGCACATCTTTTGTTCGAAATCTTTTTAATTGGCTATATTCTAACAGGTATGAATGATATTCCACTTCTTACGAGTGTACGTTCCGCCGATAATGCTTTATGTGTCAAGTATTGATTGTCCGGTTCGACTACTCCCACCAATTCGCCGATGTCGTCGTCTAATCTGACTCCTATAATGCTCTCGGAGTAACTCGGTAGTACTCGATATTTGACACTACTATCCCTTTTCCATCGAAGCGCATGTAGAATTTCTCAGGTTTAGATCGATCCCATCTTCTTCAATATAATGATAACATCATCTACTATGTCGGCCAACAACAAGCCTGTATATAAGATCGCGTTGAAAGTCGGCCATTCCTTAGAGTACATCAAAAGTTGGAGGTGTAATGCTTGATGGTCTTGCGCCGGACTCATCACTTCTCGCACTATTAGGTAGTCGTAGCTTTTCAATTTCTTTTCTCATTTCTTCAATTCGTGCATCCAATTCTAGGAATTTCGTCTCTATTTTCCTTTCCATCTAAATTCTGATGTAATTTTTTTTCCTCCATTCTCGTATATATCCTTTACTGCTTCCATTTTCTGTTTAAAGTCTGCTTATCCAATTTTTACGTCTACTTTTATTTCTTCTTGTCCGAGTTTCATTTCTTGACCTTTTTCAATTTTTTGAGTCATTTCTACCATCACTGCCATTAATGCATTTATTTCTTCCTATATTTTATGGAAATTAGTGCATTTTAGACATAAAATATTTTTACACAAACTTAGGAATCCAGAAATGCAATAATAAATGGGGCATTCTTTTTGGGAAAACAAAATTAGGTTGCCACCAGGAAAAATGTGACAATGTATAATCGAAAATAATTTTATGACATGGAGATACTTATAAGGTACCACTTTTATACGAAACGTTTTTTGATATCTTCTACTATAAAGTAGTTATCGAGGAAACGCGCTTGTTTGGGACACCCTGTTCATGTCGTTCATTTTTGTTAAGGTACTGTGGAGAAGGGGTCTTCAACAGCTTCGCATTTGTCTTCTTACTTTTTATATTTCTGACTTCTCCAGAATGCTTGCACAGCGTTTCGGTAATTTGCTTGTGGCATGTAAACTCTCTATAACTGCCTCGAATAATAGATTGCAGTCTTCCGGTATATATGATATATCAGCTTTGCATCTTGCCTTGTTTCTTGCCGAGTTTTGTTTTTCGAGTGATATGCTCCAGTACGTATTGTTTGACCTGGCCTCTTGAGATGCCCCCTTTATTGCATTTGTAGTTTATTCCAGGGTTGTAACAGCTAGCTTATTAGTTGCTCGTTGGGGCGTTAGAGGTATTAACTTTACTTTATTTTCATGAAGTTCTAATAAGAAGATTTGTTTACCGCTCGTTTCCTTGTATTGAATTTGCATATTACTAATAAGGCTCGGTATTCACAGACCTCTGCATCCTCTAGTAGGATTACACTGGTTTTCCTAGTTATGTGAGGATGAGTGATGGCAAGATCAGACCTTGTTTGACTTCCAAAGTATGATAGGAATGTGGGGGTAGTTTCACTACATCATGCAAGCTGTTACGTCACGCAAATCGTTGTCATCCAGGTGCTTCCCTTATCTGTGCGTAGATGTCCCAATTTAGTTGATGGGTTATTCCATCCCAGATAATAATAATAATATTTAGTTCAAGTTCCTATGCTAATGTCTGCAGTGAAGGAACATTTTCTAGGGATTGGATAAAAAGATACACATTGGGAGTATTTCCACAATTGAACAAGGATTAATTCTAGCTTATCTCTTTCATCCATTCCGTGTATTGTTTCCGACTTACTGATGATGCTGGTCTTTATCCCCACTATGATGCCCGATACCACTTGCTTGTTTCTTTTCAATACGTGACTTGAATAGTCGGTCATTGTATAAAATTCCGCTGTGGGTCGCAAAATCTGCTTCTACTATAACATACACTTACCCATCTCAGCAAAGACGCATCCTTTCAGCTCCAGGAATTTGGTGTTACTTGAACCTCCACAATTCCAGGGATAGTCTTGAGATATGTGTCAAGACCCTGGCAAGAGCCAAGGTACTTCGAACAGATGGCGAAACGTTGTTGCTTATTTAGCGTTGGCCAGAGAACACGTGTGGCGCGAAGACCACGAAAACGTGTGGTGCGAGGACCACAGACACGAACAACTCTGTCCGCTACGAAAGTTGATTTCAGTAAAGGGTATCTCGTGAATACGCCACGGAAGTAAGAAATTGAGACAATGGAAATATTTGTACGGTTAGAAATAGAAGTCACACCCTGTTCTTCCGAAAGCTAAGTCTTTATCGTCTTAACTGCTTTAGCGATATTAGCCACACTGCTACTAATTCTATCGATTGAAGATTTTAGACAGACAACAGGAGTCAATGGTAGCAATCGTCCCATTTTAACGGCATGAGCGCTTTAATTTCATTAATATTTTTTAATTGCAACGAAAACTTTATTCACTATCGCTTTCTGAAAAGTTTGTTTACGTTGTTTTATTTTAGTTACTCCTTCGCCGCTCTTCTTCTACTTCGTAAACCCTTTTTTTAATTGTTATCCTCTTCCAAATTTTCGTTTAATTCACTGCATTTCATCTTTCACTTTTACACGTTTCCACCGCTTCCTCCTATAAAATCGTGTCAAACATGTGACGACCTGACAATTGAGAACTTTAAGAGTAAATGATGTCGTATTCTTTACAAACTTTATCAAGCGCATTTATTCCGCAATCGCTGCATAGTAAACGTTTTGATAATTTCGTGTCTGGTCCTCAATACTGATATCAAATCGGTAGATGAAGTTTAAACGGTAGCTTGCTGATTAACGTATTCAATAAACCTTCTCCCCTATGAATTACCATTGGTATTGACTTCGATCTTCTCTCGATACCATTATTTATATAAAAGAAAGAGCTTCGACTGAAAAATTTTAGTCTTATGGTGAACATTGTACAACAGTCCATTTCCCTTCTCTAATTAATTTCGTCAAACAATGTGATGAGAGGATTTCATCATTACCTCGTCAGCATTTGCTTCTATTGTTTCATTCAGCTAGGGCAATAATCAGCGGTCTGAACGGGTGTGAGAAGACAAATATAATCTTCAGTTTGCTTATAGATCCAAGTCGTTTAATTTATCTTTAGCAAATACCACAAATGACGCGGTAAACGCCATCTGTAGTACGATGCTATATTATAGGATTACGTATGCTCCAACAAGGTCCATTTAAATATATGGATATCTATTTGCTGAAATGATAATCGCGGCGTAGCAAACTTCAACGTGATAGGCACGTTACCATAATCGAATAAAATAATACAGACCACTTCGAATTATTTTATTTAATTTATCTTTATTCCAAATCGTTGTACCAACCCAAATATGAACTATTGAAGGAGGTTATGAAAGAACTAAAGGTGTAGATTACTTTCCCTACGACGATAATGAAACAATAATTGATTTGTCCGAGGTGAGCGTAAATTCCATCTTTATTTTCAAGGACATTGCCTCTTACGTATAAAACTAGAAATTATTTCGGCATGGGTCGAGCATAAGAACATCTATCAATATCTCTCGAACGTACACTTGCATACCGAAGCATTTAAATAGTGGTAACGCCAATTTCTTAATTCTATGCAGGGTGTAACAGAAATAAGTGCCCAGCTTGCAAGAGGTAATAGAGCACCAGAAAACATAAAAATGATGTATTGAAATTTCACTGTTTTTGAGAAAAATACGAGTTCGATGTAACATTAAAAAAATTACAGAATAATAAGGCGCCAGGTGTAGATGGAATACAGGTAGAAATTCAAAACATGCAGGACGCGAGGTCTCTATGTATAAACTAGTTAACCACATTTACGAGACTGGGAAAGTCCCAAAGGTTTTCAAACGGAACGTAGTAGTAACCATACCGAAAGAGGGAGGTAAGAATGGATGCAAGACATTTAGAACAATTAATCTAACTTTCCATGCGTCAAAAACCTTAACTAGATTTGTACAGAGAAGGGCAGAAAAAACGGCAGGACAACTATTAGGGGAAAGTCAATTTCGGTTTAGAAGAAGTAGAAGAACGCGGGAAGCCATTCTAGCATTACGGGTTACAATGCAATACAAGAAAACGATAGAAAAAGGAAAGAGCGCGTATATAGAATTTGTAGATTTTGATAATGTTAAATGGGACAGGATGTTAAATAAACTTAAAAATGTAGAGATGATTTACAAAGATAGAAGAGTGATACATAGTTTGTATAAAGAACAACAGGTTGATATAGAGTTGGGGCGGCAACGTAGAGAAGTAAAGAAGAAGGCAGACAGGGACGCACAATATCACCGCTACTTTTTAATCTACACATCGAAGATGCGATCAGCAAAGACAGTACAACTGTAGGGATAGATATACAGGGCGAAAAGATTAGTATGCGTAGATTTGCAGGAGGAGTTACAGATAGTTTTATATAAAATGGAAGCGGTATTGACAAAACAGTACTACGAAAATAAACAAAAGTACTAATATTCATGGTAAGAAAAAGTAGGGAATGAGCTAATATAAGGTAAGAGACGAAAAATTAGAAGAAATGACCGAGTTTAGGTATCTAGGAAGTCAGATAAGTCTGGACGGATGGAGTAGGAGGGATATAAAGCAGAGGAGGGTCGAGCCGCCTTCATATAAAAGAAGTCACTTCTATGCTCGCGAACGGTTAATTTGGGAATTCGAAAAAGGTTGTTAAAGGTTTATGTTTGGAGCGCGGCGCTGTATGGGTGCGAAACATGGACAGTGGACGTGGCGGAAAGGTGAAAGTCTTGTAACACCGGCCGCACTTGTAGCATGTCGTTATCTATGATTAAATGAATAAAACTTGCATAAATATAAAATTTAAAACCGCTCAATTAGAATGGTGGTCAACATATGCAAACATAAAATAGTCAACGGTGGAGGGAAAGCAGCTGTAACGCAAATACTAATCTGAAAGAATCACTATTATTATACTGTCTTCATATGAATACAATTCCGTCTCCAGAAAACTATCTTTCATTTGTTGAAGCACTAAACACCCTTCCAAAACAGCACTTCACATCTTTCTATAAATTTCTGTAATGTTACTACTTGATATTATATTCTTTTATAGAATAGCTTAATTGTATTTCAAAAACAAAGCCGGATTATATGGTAATAGTTATTTTCTTATAAAACTGCCCACTGACGTTTTGTTCTGGGTTTAAGATTTTATTAAGGTAGGTACAGATCAGACGCAGAATGCTGGCGGAAATTTTAAAATGACATGGATGCGCGGTGCCAAAAATAGGCAGTTTTAGATATTACAATAATAGCCGTCTTTCTTCAGTAACCCTATCAGGGGCGTAGATTAAATATTTAAAAGCAGGAATTAATTTGTATTAACGTTTAAAACTTTGGCATTAACTTCCAAAAACTACTTTGATAAAGACTTACTCCGAAGACGAAACGTTGGTGGTGTTATTTATAATAAAAAACTATTACGCTATAAACTGATCATCATAAAAGGAAAAATAAACTAAAATAGTCAAACTTGTTATAAAGGATTCTCACTGCAATGGGCATGTAAACCCCACTAAATTAAAGGCACGGATATGTTTGGATTGATGTGGCTGAAATTCTGTGCTCTATAGTTGTCTTTGCATATTCTTTTATATTATACAAAAGGTCAGTCCCGATTCTTTAACCATAGTGGGTTTCTCAGTCACCAACCAATGTTCTGTGCTTTAACTTGTCGTCCAATATACCTTGCGCATTTTTAGGCACAGTTTCCACTTATTTTTATTTTTGCGCGCAACTCTTTTATCGCAGTTTGTTTTAGAATTTTCTTATTAGCTTTCCTCTGTATAGTAGATCGCTTTCTCCATTTCTTCTCGTCTGAAAGTGCAAGATTTTTGTCAAAGTCCTCTCTGCTACTAACCCGTTTTCCAAAATTCTTCATTTTTGACTTACAGGCTGCTTTCCGTGTTTAAAATAGTTTTCTTAGTACTTCCTCGTCCTCTTGAATAACAATGACAAGCAGGTGCTTTTGATATTCCTTCATTTTTTGGGGAATACATTCAAAGCACCTACTACCACATTAATTACAACAATGTCTAGAATAGTTAATGAGCTGATCCTATAGGATTCCCTAATATGTAGCTATTCTATTAACTCTTCGATTGTATTAGAACATCACCAATTGAATAAACTCACACATATTCGAAACTTTTACATTGTTTTGAGGTCGAAGAATTAGAAGAGCCATTTTTATAACTTAATACACATTTTGACTAAATATTCTGCTTCTACAACAAGGGCTGTCTCTAAAAGCGAACTCAAAACTGCTTGTAGCCTAAAGTCCTCCTACCTTGCGGGCAACGCCATCACTAAGCCGATTGAACTAATTCAATGACCCAATCGTCTGACATACGAGTTCCAACCCTTTGAAACCCTCATAATTGCACCGCAATTAAAGCCAACTTTCTTTCATCATTTATTGACACCCCTCTCATCACGTCACGGATAGTCCTTTAGAAACCCCAAAAGTCAAACATGTGTCACCCATGGACTAGCCGGTCAATGTGTGCACAAGAACACTACATACAGAGGTGGATAAACCATACACACATATATATGCACACATTTAAACATACATCCAAGCCTAACGACGAGAAAATTTCATCAATAGAGTTGAACTTGCTCGAAATTATCGTAAGCAGTCATTGACCTGCCTCGTTAATTATGTCCCAGAACCTAAAATACAGCACTTCTCAGTTAGCACTAAATGTCAATATATCGTGATAACTGCAAATAACTAATTATTTTCTTTGTATTTCTTCTAAATAGGAGTGCTGTCAGTAATAAGCAAAAATATTACAAGAAATGAAGCAACTACATTTTTTTTTTCTTACTGACAAAATGAGAATTTATGCTTTCCTTATTCAGCTATCGCTAGCGAATATGGTAATTAAGCAAAAGATTATCAAATAACTACAAAATTACTTAGTAAGCTATTTCATTATTTAACAACATGGAACAATCGGCACACAGTTATAATCGGCATTTGGTAATGGTAATTCATTACACATACAGTTGAAAAATTATCAGTTGTCAGGAGGAAGGCCTTTGATGATTCCGCGGATGTAGTCATTTATACATTTCGTTATTTTCTCAGACTTGTAGATAAATTCTTCACTGCGGTTCTATTCTAGACCTCGCAAATCAAAAATGCTTGCCAAACATTCTACACATGACCTCATATACCGACTCGCTAAAAAACAAAACCATCAAATCCAAGTATTAAGCTTCTTCCGTTTATTATTATACCATTCTCAATGAACTCGTTTCAGCCAAGTATTTATAAGTACCTATTTCTTCTTTTACTATTGCTGAAAACCGACCTTTATGGAATGAATACAAAGAAAACAGCAATAGTACACCCTAGTCCGATTTTAAGCAATTGTTTTAATTATTTGTAGTTAGAAGAGCAACTTCTTTTTTCGTTTATTTACACAAATTGTGAGCTAGAATAATCCATAGAATATTAAAAACTCACCTTATTTCCATTTATGAACCAAAGTAAGACCGGAGCAGGATGACTTTTACCAGAGGTGCAATTAAGGTTTATTTCATCTCCAACTTGATATTGATCCTGCACACCTGTTATTTGAGGATCTTCTTTAGGAAGCGCTAAAACAAAGAATTACACCAACTTGAGGATACGCCATTCAAGTGAAAAATAATAGTTTTCTAATGTAGGGTAATTAAGAAGGAGTTGCACATTTAAGAGCAAAAGAAGTAATTGTAAGATTAAAGTCTCCTCTCCATTTAAGTCCCTTAAATCGAGATTTATATGTGTGCTGTGTAATTTGTAATGTATCTTTTTATTGATTGGTAAAATATGTTACTCGTATACAACAAGAATTGCTAGGTAACCAAATTAAAATTGTATCTTCAGAGGATGGAAAAAAGGAAGGAAGAACTTTTGGGGGAAAATCAATTGGGGTTCAGAAGAAATAGAGAAACGTGGGAGGTCATCCTAGCTTTACGGGTAACAATAGAGAAAACGACAGAAAAAGGAAAGTGTGCGTACATAGGATTTGTAGATTTAGAAAAAGCTTTTGACAATGTTAAATGGGACAAAATGATAAAAATACTTAAATGTGTAGGGATGAGTAACAAAGATAGAGAAGTAATACGTAGTTGTTTAAAGTGCAACAGGCAGCTATAGAGCTGGAGCTGCAACGTAGAAAAGTAAATGAATGGAAGACAGACAAGGATGCACACTGACACTGATAGATATACAGGGGGCAAGAGGTTACTATGTTTAGATTTGCAGATGATAAGCAGTATTAGTATCTAGCAAGGAGGAGTTAAAGATAGTTTTAAATGGATGCGGTATTGACAAATTGCAAATAAATAAAAATTCTGGTATGCAAGGGAATAAAAACAAGACTTGCGTTGCACGGATGCAAAACATAGGCGGTGGGCACGATGGAGAAGGAAAGGTTAAAAACGTTCGAAATGTGGTGGTACTGGCGAATGATGAGGATACAGTGGATAGAAAAGGTTAGAAATGAAGAGGTATTAGAAAGAATAGGAGAACAGGGGACTCTATGGAAGTCAATAAGAAATAGGCGAAATAGATTGGTAGGACACCTTCTAGGGCATGGAGGTCTGGTCAGAGACATATTAGAGGCAGAAACAGGAGTAAAAAGGAGTAAAGGTACACCTAGATTATATTACTGTTCACAAATAGTTAAGGATGTGAGTTGTTCTTGTTTTGAGGAAATGCGAAGACTAGCTCGATTATGATGGCCACACAACCATCACATTGGCTCAGATACCCAAAATTTCAAGTCGTCACCATATGGTGAAAATCCGTACAAGATAGCAACGCTGTGCAGCATTAAAACACCAAAGAAACCTNACCTAGATTATATTACTGTTCACAAATAGTTAAGGATGTGAGTTGTTCTTGTTTTGAGGAAATGCGAAGACTAGCTCGATTATGATGGCCACACAACCATCACATTGGCTCAGATACCCAAAATTTCAAGTCGTCACCATATGGTGAAAATCCGTACAAGATAGCAACGCTGTGCAGCATTAAAACACCAAAGAAACCTAGAAATGAAGAAAAAGTACTTAGCTTTTTGGTAAATCTTACGGCAAAGTCTTTAATAAGAAAAAGTGCTAGGATGCGGAAGCACCGGTTGTTACAAAACAGATGTTTAACTATTACATCTAAAATTGCTTCCACTAGAGCTCACAATGAACGTGCTACACAAATAATGAAAATATCCCAACTTATAGTATAAATGCGAATGTGAGTTTGTTCGTTTGTTTATTTGTTTGATTGTTTGTAGGCTTTCCGCACATTAACTACTTAACCAATCATCATAAAATCTCGTACGCACATTATCAGGGGTACAGGAAATCACATATGGTATGGTACCTTTTACGCAGAAAAAAAAGACTTTTCCGAAATTAATTCAATGTGATCGATTTCACGCCTTAGCTACTCGATTAGTCATCATGAAATTTTGTAGATACATTGTCAGGCGTACAGAAAAGGGTTTAGGTTACCGTTTACCTAGAAAACAAACTGTTTCCGAGAGATAGAAAGATTAATTTTATGTGGTCAATTTCACGCCTTAACTACCCAATCGATCATCATAAAAGTTTGTAGACACATTCTCAGGGTTATAGAAAAGGACATAGGTTACCTTTTATCTAAAAGAAGAACTGTTTCTAAGGAATAGAAAAATTAAGTCAATGTAGTTGATTTTACGTATAAACTACCTGATAGATCTTCATGAAGTACAGGCACATTGTCAGGGGTACAGGAAAGGGTTAGCTTTTATCTAAAAACAAAAACTGTTCCCGAGGGATAGCAAAATTAGTTCTAACTATTTGATGAATCATCATGAAATTTTGTAGATGTATTGTCAAGGACACACCAAGCAAGATAGGTTACCTTTTATCTAGAACAAAAATTGCTTTCGATGTAAAAATTTCATATGATCGATTTCACGCCTTAACTACTCGATCGATCATAATAAAATTTTGTAGACACATTGTCGGGAGTACAGAGAAGAATATAGGGTACCTTTTATGCAGAAAAAAACTGCTGTTCCCGAGGGATAGAAAAATTAATTTAGTGTAGTCATCAATGATTTTTGACACATATTTAGAATGCCAACGCGAGCGAAGCAGCTGGTAATTTCTAAAATATGGTGTTAGAGCAATGCAACTGAATACGGTAAAGCCCGAAAAAGTGCGGGGAAGTTTCTTACTTGGGTCATGTTGTATCAGCGAAGGGCGTGGCCGTGGATCCAGAGAAGATAAAGGCCGTAAAAGAATGGCCAGTGCCTGAAAATGTCCACGACATAAGAAGCTTCTTCGGATTGTGCACATATTATCGTCGCTATTTTTATGGATTCGCCAATATCGCCAAACCTTTGACACGTTTAACCGAAAGATACGGAAAATTTCATTGGGATTCGGATTGTCAAACGCCATTTGACACTTCGAAGCAGGCTTTAATTACAGCCCCCGTACTGGTATATCCTCGGCCCAATGGAATGTTCATTTTGAACACCGACACCGGCTATTTTAGCAAGACCTTATCAAAAGCCGAAAGAAACTACTGCGTCACTAGGCAAGAGATGCTGGCTGTAGTCAAATGTGTTGAACATTTTTATAAATACCTGTATGGACGAAAATCACTCTACGCACCGATCATGCAGCTTTAAAGTGGCTTCTGAACTTCAAGAATCCGGAGCGCCAGGTAGCTCGATGGATTCAGAAGCTATAGGAATATAATTTTGACGTGGAGCACCGGCCTGGAACCGGACACAAGAATGCCGATGCACTTTCCAGAAGGTCTTGTCAAGCAGTGTGATCGAATGGAAAAGAACAAAGAAGCAATTCGACGCGTCACTGTAATCGATGACGAATGGTTACCTGACAATATAAAACACGACCAAGAAAACGACCCGGACTTGGCGAAGATAATGGAATGGAAAAAAAACGGATAACGGCCAACGTGGCAGCAAGTTTCTTCCTGTACACAAGTACTAAAATCGTTATGGACTCAGTGGGATTCAATGGTATTGGAGGATGGCATTCAGAAGCGTGTTGTTGAAAGCCCAAATGGAGGGGAAGATAGGAAGCAACTGGTTATTCCTCGAAACAAGGTTAGAGAGGTGTTGCAGTATCTTCATGATGGATCATCTGGTGGCCATTTTGGAGTGAAAAAGACGCTTGAGAAAGTTCGAGAGCGATTTTATTTGGTAAACTGTAAGGAATATGTCAAGAATTGGTGTAAGAAGAGTACCACCTGTGCCGCGAGTAATGGACCACAGAAAAAGCCAAGGGCGCCAATGCGTCAATACAATGTCGGTGACCCCTTCGAACGAATCGCAATCGATGTGGCGGGTCCATNCTCACAATGAACGTGCTACACAAATAATGAAAATATCCCAACTTATAGTATAAATGCGAATGTGAGTTTGTTCGTTTGTTTATTTGTTTGATTGTTTGTAGGCTTTCCGCACATTAACTACTTAACCAATCATCATAAAATCTCGTACGCACATTATCAGGGGTACAGGAAATCACATATGGTATGGTACCTTTTACGCAGAAAAAAAAGACTTTTCCGAAATTAATTCAATGTGATCGATTTCACGCCTTAGCTACTCGATTAGTCATCATGAAATTTTGTAGATACATTGTCAGGCGTACAGAAAAGGGTTTAGGTTACCGTTTACCTAGAAAACAAACTGTTTCCGAGAGATAGAAAGATTAATTTTATGTGGTCAATTTCACGCCTTAACTACCCAATCGATCATCATAAAAGTTTGTAGACACATTCTCAGGGTTATAGAAAAGGACATAGGTTACCTTTTATCTAAAAGAAGAACTGTTTCTAAGGAATAGAAAAATTAAGTCAATGTAGTTGATTTTACGTATAAACTACCTGATAGATCTTCATGAAGTACAGGCACATTGTCAGGGGTACAGGAAAGGGTTAGCTTTTATCTAAAAACAAAAACTGTTCCCGAGGGATAGCAAAATTAGTTCTAACTATTTGATGAATCATCATGAAATTTTGTAGATGTATTGTCAAGGACACACCAAGCAAGATAGGTTACCTTTTATCTAGAACAAAAATTGCTTTCGATGTAAAAATTTCATATGATCGATTTCACGCCTTAACTACTCGATCGATCATAATAAAATTTTGTAGACACATTGTCGGGAGTACAGAGAAGAATATAGGGTACCTTTTATGCAGAAAAAAACTGCTGTTCCCGAGGGATAGAAAAATTAATTTAGTGTAGTCATCAATGATTTTTGACACATATTTAGAATGCCAACGCGAGCGAAGCAGCTGGTAATTTCTAAAATATGGTGTTAGAGCAATGCAACTGAATACGGTAAAGCCCGAAAAAGTGCGGGGAAGTTTCTTACTTGGGTCATGTTGTATCAGCGAAGGGCGTGGCCGTGGATCCAGAGAAGATAAAGGCCGTAAAAGAATGGCCAGTGCCTGAAAATGTCCACGACATAAGAAGCTTCTTCGGATTGTGCACATATTATCGTCGCTATTTTTATGGATTCGCCAATATCGCCAAACCTTTGACACGTTTAACCGAAAGATACGGAAAATTTCATTGGGATTCGGATTGTCAAACGCCATTTGACACTTCGAAGCAGGCTTTAATTACAGCCCCCGTACTGGTATATCCTCGGCCCAATGGAATGTTCATTTTGAACACCGACACCGGCTATTTTAGCAAGACCTTATCAAAAGTCGAAAGAAACTACTGCGTCACTAGGCAAGAGATGCTGGCTGTAGTCAAATGTGTTGAACATTTTTATAAATACCTGTATGGACGAAAATCACTCTACGCACCGATCATGCAGCTTTAAAGTGGCTTCTGAACTTCAAGAATCCGGAGCGCCAGGTAGCTCGATGGATTCAGAAGCTATAGGAATATAATTTTGACGTGGAGCACCGGCCTGGAACCGGACACAAGAATGCCGATGCACTTTCCAGAAGGTCTTGTCAAGCAGTGTGATCGAATGGAAAAGAACAAAGAAGCAATTCGACGCGTCACTGTAATCGATGACGAATGGTTACCTGACAATATAAAACACGACCAAGAAAACGACCCGGACTTGGCGAAGATAATGGAATGGAAAAAAAACGGATAACGGCCAACGTGGCAGCAAGTTTCTTCCTGTACACAAGTACTAAAATCGTTATGGACTCAGTGGGATTCAATGGTATTGGAGGATGGCATTCAGAAGCGTGTTGTTGAAAGCCCAAATGGAGGGGAAGATAGGAAGCAACTGGTTATTCCTCGAAACAAGGTTAGAGAGGTGTTGCAGTATCTTCATGATGGATCATCTGGTGGCCATTTTGGAGTGAAAAAGACGCTTGAGAAAGTTCGAGAGCGATTTTATTTGGTAAACTGTAAGGAATATGTCAAGAATTGGTGTAAGAAGAGTACCACCTGTGCCGCGAGTAATGGACCACAGAAAAAGCCAAGGGCGCCAATGCGTCAATACAATGTCGGTGACCCCTTCGAACGAATCGCAATCGATGTGGCGGGTCCATTCCAAGAGTCCGAGAATGGTAACAAGTACATCGTGGTCGTTATGGACTATTTTACCATGTTGGTTGAAGCCAATGCTCGTCCAAACCAGGAGTCGGAAACCATAGCTGAGAAGCTGGTGAAGGAGTTGATCAGTCGTTTTGGGGTGCCCTTGGAGTTGCATACAGAACAAGGGAGGAATTTCGAATCGGCTATATTCCGTGGAATATGCGAGCAGGACCGTGATTAAATATCTCTCCAAGGTAGTGTCTGATCACCAAAGGGACTGGGATCGCTATTTGCCTTTATTTTTAATGGCATACTGTTCATCTGTCCACGAAACGACTGGCCAAACACCTGCCAGTGACCTCAAATTCGGCTGTAAACCAGTAGATGACTTGTCTGGAAAATATTATGTTACTAACCTCCGAAGAAAGCTTAATGATATCCACGAGTCGGTTCGTCTGTATGCGCAGATTGCTAGTGACAGGATTAAAGAAAACTACGATATCAAGGCTACAGCAGGTGGTTACAAAACTGGAGATCTTGATTGGTTGTATAATCCTTGTCGTCGCCGTGGACTATCATCTAAGTTCCAACAGGATTAGGAAGGACCCTATGAGATAGTGAAGGGGATTAACGACATGATCAACCGAATTAGGAAAACTCCAAATGGGAAGCCGAAGGTGGTCCATTTTAATCGCTTGGCTCCATTCGCCGGTGCAGATGAAGAGGAGGCGCGGGCCAGATTATTAAGAACTATTCCTTCCGAGCCCACATTCGAAGAGTTCATGAAGGCAGGCCCCAATGTTAATAGCAGATTTGGAGTGACGCAGGAAATCCGACGAGACCTCCTTGCTATATCTAAGGAATATTCTCTGGCCCATTGCGTTTCAAAGGACGCAGTAATGGAACTCCGCGGACATCTTCTGGAGAATAACCTACAGAAGCTGCCGATTCTGAAGCTTGGTTGTGGACTGGACAACCTAGATTGGAGGATCGTACGGACCATGATCGAGGTCCTGTTCCGCCGTACTGGAATAGACATTTTGGTTTGCAGTAATAACCCGAATCGGACCAATCATGAGAAGACCGTGGACTATTACTTCTATTCCCGGAGCGGATGTCGTGAAGGCGAGAACTGCAGTTTCCGGCATGATCCTGCGAAATGGAAAGTGAAAATGTTTCGCGTCTAAACATCCTTAAGGAGGGGGCAGTGTAGCGAGCACGAGCGTGTTTGTATGCGAACGGGCATACGTGTGTGTGAGCGGCTTATCGATTCGCCGACTAGCCACGGGCGCCTTTCTTCATGTGCGCTATATTTGTAAACGTGTGTGTCGTACCTGCGCCCTTGGAAAGCAATGAAACAGTTCAAAGAAAAAGAAAGTTTTCCGGACGGCTCGAGAAGGTTCCCGAAAGGAAGCAAAAGAGTATTTACAGAAAGAGACGATCGCCGAGACGAGCAGAAATAAATTGACCGTTGCAGAGATGACTCAAGAAATAAATTGACAGTGACAGAAGTAAAATAAATAGTGCAGTGAATAGTGATATATCAACAGTAGTGTAAATAAATACAATAATTACCTAAGTTTAGTAATAATTTAATAGTGTTTTTAAATTCAAAAATAATTAGTGTAAATAAATAGTTTTGGTCTTAGAAGTTAAATTTTGTTAAATCCACGAACATTACAATATTAAAGACGCTTCGTATTTAGAAGCTATCAACAAAATTAAATAAGTAATTAGACGGGCCCCTGTTCTAGTTTATCCCAATTTTTACAAATATTTTTCTATTACCACCGACGCTAGTAATAAAGCGATAGGTTTAGTTAATTCCCAAGAAGGACACCCCATCGCTTTTTACTCTCGCACCCTTAATACGGCTGAAAGGAACTATAGTACCACAGGAAAGGAATATTTGGTTGTAGTTAACTCTTGCAAACACTTTAGGTCCTACATCTACGGCAGAAAATTTACTTTATTTACGGATCACTTGTCCTTAGCATGGTTACAAAACGTTAAAGAACGCAATAACAGAATAGCTCGCTGGAATAATTTAGCTATCTGAATATAATTTCGAAATCAAGCACATTAAGGGAAAAGAAAATTGCGTAGCAGACGCACTTTCGCGAATGGAAATAAATGGCCTTGAAAAAAACGACGAGTTTGACGTAGATTCATTATTTGTCAACCCCTGTTCAGATCAAAACCTAGACTTTTTATCCCCCGAAGAAGTCGATAAACTTCTGGCACAACTATTCGAATCAGTTGAACCCATCAATGATAATGACGATTTAGCCACCGTACACTTCAATCAAGAAGATCCTGTACAGACAATGAAATTATCCCTTATTTAACATACTCCCAATGAGCGCAACCCTTATAAACCACCCTATAAAGGACCCATGGTAACGTCAAAATCCTTTGAAATCATTATGCTGGATTGGTTTACAATTGATGACAATACATTTTTTACATTTATTGACCATTTCAGTAAATACGCAAAAGCCTCTCACATAACAGACAAAAAAACAAAATTACTGTAGTCTATAAATTAAAACACTTTATCAACCATCGTAACCTTCCAGGGAAAAGTTTAGTTAACATGGGAACCGAATTTTAAAACCCTCATCTTAATGATTTTTGTAAACTTTACCACATTGACTTATATTTCGCAAGCACAGGTAACCCAACCACTATCATACCGCTCGAAATAATCCACGGTACGTTAAAAGAGAAATTAATAATTTTGAAACAAATGAACCACTATGAGGTCATTCCAAATTAGATGATACAATCTCTCTTCATGTACAATAACTTAATTCAATCTACCAGCCAAATTTCGTTTGTAATTCGAAATAATAAATGAACCCTGTAAGGATAAAAGGACTTAGAACTTCCATAATTCATTAATCCTAGTAATTACATAAATAACGGAATCAAAGAATTATCTGTATTGTATGAAAAAGTCAAAAATAGAAATTTAGAAAGAAACTAAAAAGCACTAGACATAATTAATCAACAAAGTGAACCCATTCCTGAATTACCTAGGGAAATTTATGCTAAAACCCCCGAAAAATGCAAAATGACCCTTAAATTGTAAAAAATGACCAAAATTGACCAAAATGAAGACAAAGTTGGAGGAATATTAGCAGGGTAAACAAAAATTAGGAAAATCCGTCATCGCAATATTAGACGAGTGAGAAAAGACATTTTGTTACAATATAACGAAAGCACTTCTGAACCCTTTTCTTCCCAACCTGGCACAAGCCGAGACTAAGCAAAAAAATTACCTTTTATCCACAAATTTAGGCAGTACCCTCATATTTTCCCATTAACATTACCTTACCTATTCACCTAACTGTAAACTATCGTTAAAAAGAACATGCCACTTGCTCACCACATCTGTAATATTTCATTAACAGTGTTCAAGAATAAGCTCATTTTCTAGCTCATTGACAGTCCCTATGTAACCTATGTTAGTTGTTAATTTTCCATCTTTAGTGTGTATAAATTAACATATCAAGTGTAATAAAGACAAAGCATGAAAATGCATCCCTCCGTGTAGGAAGTCAACTGTAAACCAACCAGGAGCTCACTAATGGCGACAAATTTGTATCAGATAGAGTCACACGCCAGAAATTTCTAGTCGACACCAGTGCTGATATCTGCGTGTATCCCAAGTTACTAATACCTGGCCCACGTCAGAAATCTACGTTCACGCTACAAGCAGCAAACAACACCTACATAGCGACTTATGGTACCATTGTTCTGTCTCTCAATTTTGACCTACGAAGATGTTTCCCATGGCGTTTGGTAGACTTAAGCAAGCAACGACTCCTGGATCGACTCCTGTTTCGCTTACATTGACGATATACTGGTCGCATCGAAAAATGCTGAATAGCATAAGCAGCATTTACACAATTTATTTACTCGCCTGCATTCCTACGGCATGTTACTTAATCAAGCGAAATGCAATTTTGGTAAACGAGATGTCTCTTTTCTAATTTACTCTGTCTCGGCGAANCACAGGTAACCCAACCACTATCATACCGCTCGAAATAATCCACGGTACGTTAAAAGAGAAATTAATAATTTTGAAACAAATGAACCACTATGAGGTCATTCCAAATTAGATGATACAATCTCTCTTCATGTACAATAACTTAATTCAATCTACCAGCCAAATTTCGTTTGTAATTCGAAATAATAAATGAACCCTGTAAGGATAAAAGGACTTAGAACTTCCATAATTCATTAATCCTAGTAATTACATAAATAACGGAATCAAAGAATTATCTGTATTGTATGAAAAAGTCAAAAATAGAAATTTAGAAAGAAACTAAAAAGCACTAGACATAATTAATCAACAAAGTGAACCCATTCCTGAATTACCTAGGGAAATTTATGCTAAAACCCCCGAAAAATGCAAAATGACCCTTAAATTGTAAAAAATGACCAAAATTGACCAAAATGAAGACAAAGTTGGAGGAATATTAGCAGGGTAAACAAAAATTAGGAAAATCCGTCATCGCAATATTAGACGAGTGAGAAAAGACATTTTGTTACAATATAACGAAAGCACTTCTGAACCCTTTTCTTCCCAACCTGGCACAAGCCGAGACTAAGCAAAAAAATTACCTTTTATCCACAAATTTAGGCAGTACCCTCATATTTTCCCATTAACATTACCTTACCTATTCACCTAACTGTAAACTATCGTTAAAAAGAACATGCCACTTGCTCACCACATCTGTAATATTTCATTAACAGTGTTCAAGAATAAGCTCATTTTCTAGCTCATTGACAGTCCCTATGTAACCTATGTTAGTTGTTAATTTTCCATCTTTAGTGTGTATAAATTAACATATCAAGTGTAATAAAGACAAAGCATGAAAATGCATCCCTCCGTGTAGGAAGTCAACTGTAAACCAACCAGGAGCTCACTAATGGCGACAAATTTGTATCAGATAGAGTCACACGCCAGAAATTTCTAGTCGACACCAGTGCTGATATCTGCGTGTATCCCAAGTTACTAATACCTGGCCCACGTCAGAAATCTACGTTCACGCTACAAGCAGCAAACAACACCTACATAGCGACTTATGGTACCATTGTTCTGTCTCTCAATTTTGACCTACGAAGATGTTTCCCATGGCGTTTGGTAGACTTAAGCAAGCAACGACTCCTGGATCGACTCCTGTTTCGCTTACATTGACGATATACTGGTCGCATCGAAAAATGCTGAATAGCATAAGCAGCATTTACACAATTTATTTACTCGCCTGCATTCCTACGGCATGTTACTTAATCAAGCGAAATGCAATTTTGGTAAACGAGATGTCTCTTTTCTAATTTACTCTGTCTCGGCGAATGAAATACACTCTTTACCCGACATTGACAGTGATCATCAACTTCCCCAAACCTACTACTGCAAAACAATTGCGACGATTCCTGGGTATGCTCAACCTCTACATAAAGTTCCTGCCCAACGTTGCCCACACTCATACTGCTTTGAATGAACTTCTACTGGGAAAAATGAAAGAAAATGCACCACTATAGTGGAATCTCATAGCTGGCGGGGCATTCAATTTAAAGAAGAAGCAAGTAGCGCTAGACTACTCTCCTGCACTATCAGCAACCGAATGCTACTTTAGCAATTTTTTGTGACGCTTCCGACCACCACTTGGGCGCTGCGTTACAACAATTCCACAATGGAACCTGGGAACCCCTAGCATTTCTTTCCTCCAAACTCTCTAACGCTGAAGCTAAATACAGCGCATTCGACGGAGAGTTTCTCGCAATATATTTCACAATCAAGCATTTCCGCCATTTTCTCGAAGCCCGCGATTTATTCATTTTTAATTTCATTGGTCAGTTCTTAACAAACATTCAGCATATTTCTAGGAAAGATAACATTGTTGCTGACGCACTCACGAGTTATCAATACACGTTATTACGAAGCCTTTTCTTCTGAGCAGGAATCCGATAGGGAACTTCAGCTTAAACCAATCCCTACAACTCAAACGAATTCACATTCCCGACTTAAACAAAGCAATTTTCTGCGATGTTTCTACTGGTACGGCAAGACCTTTTTTAACTCCAACACATCGTTTAGTTGCATTCAAACAGTTACATTCCCTGACATATCCTGTCATTCGTGCACCCATAAAACTTGTGACCCAGCGATTCATTTGACCATCTGCTAACAAAGACAAAGCAATAGTCTTCCTTGCCAAAAATCAAAAATTACTCGCCACGTTTTTCCACCCTTGGGCAAATTCGAATTTGTGTAGACAGATTCACACGTTGGCCTGAAGCTTTTCTCATTATAAATCAAGAAGCCACAACGGTGGCACGAACATTCTACGAAGGATGGATCTGTCGTTTTGGCGCACCCCTAAGAATCACTACGGACCGAGGCAGACAGTTTGAGTCCCAACTTTTCAAGGAGCTGTAGCATTTAACAAACTCAAAACCATATGCATAGCACCCCTCAGATAATGGTAGGGTTGAGCGACAACACCGACAATTAAACGCCGTCATAATCTGTTATCAGAACAGTACCTGGACTAGGATTCTTTCCACTGTTCTTCTGTTCTTCTGGGCATTCGTGGGGCCTGGAAGGAAGAATACAACGACCGCCGAAACATTATACGGTAAGCCATTTCGTCTAGCAAGCGAATTTCTAGCACCGGGTACCCAACAGTCTCACACTACCACCCAGACATATGTACAGCAGCTTCGCGATCACTATCAACTTCTACAACCTGTAGCAGGAAGAAGGCATGGTGAACAGAAAACTTTCATTTATGGAGATCTACAATCGGCCGAATATATTCTAATTAGACGGGATGGTCCAAAGACCCCACTGCAATTTTCATACAATGGTTCATACAAAGTGCTCAAACGGGGCAAACGTTCATTCATTATTCAACTTCCCAACAAAAGCAAGGCAGTATCTATCCAGAGACTCAAACCAGCATATATCGTGGCAGATGAACAACATCCTCAAGATGGACGATCGACCAGCGCACATAACAACCCGGTCCGTCCGTCGAGTACATTTTCCAAGTTAAATCCGAACAGGTTAATCCACATTGTTCCTCATTGGAAGGGGGATCTTGTGGGAACACTGGGTATAGCAATAAACAATTCAAATTTGTAACAATTCAAGTGCTTCATTTGTGCCGACTTAGTCAAATCGCAACGCAGTGCAACCAACCAGGTCATAGACATTTATACGCACAGACGTAAATCGCTGAAACATCTAGTACCATAATACCAATGCAAATAAATTTAGTATAAGTAGCATGTAAATAATTCAATAAACTTTTATTTGGATGCTGCAAGAGTGTCAACCCTTGGATGCTGCAAAAGTGTCAACCATCGGATGTTGCAATACCGTCAAAACTAACCATTGATAAACATTATTATAAACCCGGTTCTTATCAGAAACACAACTTCTAATAGTCATTAATCAAATTACATCGCAGATACATTTTTAGATAATAAGATTAAACTCCTCCTGAAGATTAATATTATTCTTATTGAAATAAATGTACATTATTTCTCCTACATTTCTTTTGAACCATTTGTTTTCCTTGACTTTAATTCTTATATTTTTCCAGTCGAAACAGTGGTCATAATTATTCATCTGTAAGGATGCCAATATGACGGAGGTGGAATTACTTAGGTCCAAAATTATTTATTAATTCAGACAATATTACGAGAAATAATATAGTTACCACAGCTAAAAATGTAGAGTTCAGTTTGAAAAATGAGAATACTAGTAATAATTCCAAAAATGAAATTAAAAAAGAATTTTATATACTTTAGACAAAAATTTCAGAAAAACTATGGAAGTCAATAAGAAATAGGCGAAATAGATTGGTAGGACACCTTCTAGGGCATGGAAGTCTGGNTAATAAAAAGATGTTAAATTTACTTGATGACCCAGATACATGTGACCAAATACAAAACAACCTCCTAAAACCTTTACAAACAAATACGTCATTGATATTAAAATGTTAGAATTCTAATGGATATCTTAAAAAAACGTTTCGTAACAATGATCTGAACTTTTCAGGAACGGTTCTTCCCAGAGCATATGACCTTCCAAATTTACATAAACAGGGGGCCCCTTGGGATGGGTTATTTTGATTGTTTTCAGTCCTAATCACCTTCTGGCTTCATTTTTACATAAAAAATTAATGAAATTGATTAAACCACCACAATCGCACATTAATAATAGTTATAAATTTCTTAACAAAACCAAAAATACCAATGTACCTCTTGATTATGTACTAGTATGATTAGATGTAATATCACTGTTACAAGTGTTCCTTTATATCTTGTTATAAATAGTTTAGAGAAAAGAACAGAAGTCATCACTCAGAATCGTGAAATTCCCTATACTTTAAAAAAATATAAATTATGTACAATAATTGGTTTCTCAAACCTAGTTCATCAGGTCACATTTTGAATATTAAATCCAATCACCCAAAATCATTAAAGGTAAATATCGTTTACAACTTTATTGATAGAGCTTTTACTTTCTTCTCCGAATAATCATAATAACATCAATAAAGTTATAAATTTACTGAAAACTAATAAATATCCGTATGATATTATTAATGTAGATATATAGTAAACACACAAGTACGAGTAATAAAAAAAAACAATCTTAGGCATAATGACGATACCTCACATAAATAATTGTTTCTTCGAGCATATACAAAGTTACTAAGTAGATATAATATAAAACTGGTCCCATCAATTTGCCAGACCCTACATAAAATTATCAATTTAAGAAAGGATAAGTTTGGTAAAATGGACACCGATGCCTTTCTTCATGTGCACCGTATATGTAAATGTGTGTGTCGTACCTGCGTTCTGGGAAAGCAGTTAAACAGTTCAAAGAAGAAAACTTTTCCGGACGTTTCGAGAAAGTTCCCGAAAGGAAACAAAAGGGTATTTAAAAGAAGAGACGACCGCCGAGAGAGTAGTAGAAATAAATTGACCGTTGCAGAAGTGAATCCAGAAATAAATTTACAGTGATAGCAGTGAAATAAATGGCGCAGTGAATAGTGATATATTAATAATAAATAATTAGTGTAAATAAATAGTTTTTGTTATTAGTTTTAGAAGTAAGTTTTGTTAAACCCACCAACATTACAATATGAACAAATACAATAAAGAATAATATTAATAATATTAATCTTCAGGAGGTTATAAGGGGTCTTGGTAAAATTAACTATAGGATATTTGATTGGTTTACACAATACTAATGATAGAATTTACTTACATATATAACGTGATTTACTTTATTTAATGTACATATTTAAAAATTGTTATCACAATTTTTTTCTTATTACCTAAAAATGTATCTGTGATGTAATTTTATACTGTTTTGAATTGTTCCAGTTTTACTTTAACAATTCATTCATTTTATATTAACCTTAGCAAATTCGCAATTCAGGCACTTGACAACTTACAACGGTATAAATAAATGTTTACATATTTTTACATATTTTTGGATAAGATATTAAAAAAAAAATGTTATACCCAGATTACCACTCAATTTTTTCTTTATTAGAAGTTAATATTCTTTTTACCACTTAATTTTTTCAGAATGATTGAAAATGATTAAAGTGTATTGAGTTAGTAGACTTTACACTGCGGTTAAATGAAATATCAGTAATTAAAAATTATTTTCGGCTTTTAAGTTCAATTTGCAATTAAGGCGTGTTTTTTGGTTGCAAAGATGGGCCACCTTCTATTCATGGGAATTTTTAGTAAAGAAGCATATTTTAATAAACACTTAATATTCTTCAACTAAGTCTGATGCTCTATTATGAAGCTATACTAATAATATGATATGATACTATATGTTCAATTAATGCTGTTTTCTAGGTGATAACTTGTAACAAACTATATCTAATCTTATTTGACTACCTACTGTTATAACCTATTTACAATCTAACCGACACCTGAGGGGTGGTGCCAGAAACGAGAGAAAATATTCTTAGAATTAAGGTTTTCAAATTCCCTGGTCGGACAGCTACATTACCGAATTACAACTAACTTATATTGTTTCTTCCAGGGTGGCGGTCAAATTATTCAACAAGTTTACGTTTTTTGTTAGGTTTCGGTTTATTCATTCTGACTTTTAAAGTGTTACCGCTTATACACAAGTTTTAATTTGTTGTTTAATTATTTAACCGCCACCTTCGAAAAAACAGTATAATTTAAAATTAATGATCAGGAATCTAACTAAACTTACATTTAACTTAACAGGCCGCCTCTCTTGAATGTTGACTAAAGATTCAAAATACTTTAATTATAACATTATTTTAATTGTAACAATTGAAATCTATATATACATTTTAATTATGCTAACCCATTTTGAACTGCAATAAATATAAACTCATTATAAACGGTCTCTATACAGTTTGTCACTATAACAATTTACACAATACACACGTTTGTGTTTCGAATCAAAAAAGAAAAATACGAAATGTTTGTCACACTAAAAAAGAAACTTGAACTTCACACAAAGTTTAATGGAAGAGCGCATACCTTTGATATCGCACGTTTCACTATAGTTCCACTGCTGGTTTTTACGCAGACAACATGGATAAACCCATTTGTTCCGGGATACACTTCTGTGATTGTTATTTCAACGGCGGCGTGTTTTCCTTTTTTGGAGTACCATGGTGTCAAATAGCAGAAAGGGGTTTTGCCAGACTTCCACTTTATAGGAATTTGAAATTCACTGACGTACTCTTTACTCCAACGTTTCCAGAAGTGTCGTCATATTTTCTGCTCGTATTTGGATTAACAATTTTCCTTTTTTTCTAGTCCCGGTGGTTCTAATATAGATGTGAGCTTACGGCTAATCAAGAAGTGTGAGAGTATTAAAAGGTTAAGGTCGTTTAGATCATTTGATAACGAGGATAACGGACGTGAATTAAGTTCAGTTTCTATTTGCAACAGTAATGTGTAGTACTTCTTATACGTTAATTAAGTATTTATAGCGTTTCTTACCAAATGATACTTTACAGATTTTATTCCGGCCTCCCAAAGGCTACCAAAGTGCAGTGAGCGAGGCGGTATGAAGTGCTACGATATGCCAAGTTTACTTAAACTTTCTGCGAAAGTATTTCATTGATGTTTGATTATTTGATATAATTGTAGTGTATCGGACTTTGCTCACAAAATTTATTCATTTATCCGCATATATGTGCTGGGGCAACCCACGACGAGAAATAAACCTGTGAATAGCAGCCAATCATGTCTCAGCAGTGAAACTAGTAACCAATTCGAGATGGATAACTTTCGTCGCAAAACAAACAAAACTGCATATGTATGCTTAATAGGTCTTTGAACCACGACCCTTTTTTTCTTTGATATTAATAGTGTTAGCACAAACTATACCGCAATTAATAAACGGCGAAGAAGGTGTCAGACGAGGTTTAGGTAGTAACCCAGAATTGGTATGGTCGGTCTAGGATTTGCTTGAATACATGTGTTACAGTTTCGAATTATGCTTTTGATAGCACTTTTTGCCGAAATCGGCCAGTATTCGTCACGTAGTGATGTTAGTAAATGAATAGTCCCACATTGCAACAGTCTAATATGTTCATATCTTATAATTGTATTTGTTAAATAATGATTTGATGGGATACTTTTTATTAAAAGAAAAATTTGAATGGTGAATTCTACCGCCAACTCGCAGAATTCCGTCTTCGTCAAGAATGGGATTTAACGACAATAAACTGCCTTTGTTTCCAACATCACCATTATTTCTTAGAGTGTGTCTGTCCTTACAATATACTTCTTGTTGAGTAAAATTTATCCATAATAAAATCTAAGGCTAGAGGTCACTGCTCCTTTTGGTTTATTTAAATCAGAATAATTTGAAAATAGTTCAAAACCGACTTCACCTTCCTAGTAAGTAGTATAAGAGAGCCGATTCTGGAACAGAGGAGTAGGTAACTGACGTAACGTCATGTTCTTAAACATGTAACGATTAAATATTTTCGTGTGGTCACCTAATATGATTCACTCTAAGCGATATCAGTGGTTGCAAGCATGTGTACATGTATTAGTTATACCACAAAAAAGGGCTTCTGAAGAGAAGTTATTGGGTGGAGAGAGGGAAAGAAGTAGGGATATGTTAGGAGTAAGAAAAAAGGTGGAACGGAGAATAAATGAAAGACATTCAAAGGAGTGTTGTACATAAAAGGGAGAAGTGTGAAAGTAGAAGTGTGAGAATGGATGTAAGAAGCGGCAGCTGTATCCACGAAGTGTGTAGTGGTGAAGCAGCAGTACAATATTGGAATAATGTTGAACATATGGAGGTTTTGAGCGAAGCACATCGTAATGTTGTGTTACATAGAGGAAACTACGTAGATAGACAGCAGCACAGTGAAAATAAAGCAATGAGATAGGTAAGTGACGTCAGCTGAATGAAAGAGTGGAGCGTAGCCCGTAAACGGTTTGAGTGTAAAATTTACTACGAAGCATGTTCTGCTTACGTGTTGTACTGTGGTAGGAATAATCTTCGTTATCTACCAATGTGTGGGAGTTGTCGGTATGGAGCGAATAATGGTGCAATAATATTGTTGTATACGCGAGTGCCGAATTTGTGGGTGTTAGAAGTTCATCTCCATGACGAAGTCCACATCAATTGCGGATGGTGTGGTGAGATTTACAGTCGCAAATTTATTTACACCGAGAACCATCATTTAAGGAGAGACACTGTATTTAAAGAAGATTATGTAAGGGAAACTTGTAATATCTTTACATATCGTAAATGTTGTTGGAACACAAAACAAGTATATATACTAAAAGTTGCTATAAAATAAATGATGATGTCGCGTGGAAATAGATTTAATGATAACAACAGTGGTATATACGTGGAGAAGTGTGTCAAAGTCAAAATTGTTGAAAAGGAAAGGTTGGGATGAGGAAGGGGAAGAAAAGCTGATGAAATTAAAACTTAGTGGAAGGATGGAGTCAACATAATGGATCGAAAGAACTGACGCCTTTGCCCTTCTGTAGTGCAAAGTAGGCATGAAAGTGTGTGTATATCGTCGATTTCATAAAGTAGATCCAACTTTTCGCAGAGGTATAAGTTAACTGACGACAAGGTCGACAGCAGCAGTTAACGACATCGACATGATACATTCTGCAGCTGTGACAGAAAAGAAGTGTGTTATCAAGACATTCTTGACAAAAGAATCATGTTGCAACGTCACAGCTTTCACGAAGATGTCGACAAATGTTGCATTGCAATCGGGCGATGGGTACAGTTGTATTGGTTATTTATCGAAATAGTGAAAGGACAATGGATACACGAGAAAGAACCATTTTAAACCGTATAACACTTCTGATGAAGTGACGCTCTTCGAAAGTTCCAATGGCTTATATAAGGTGTCGCAGTGATAATAATTAATATTTATTCCACAGATTCCTACGGACATTTGGAACATAAAGTGTTATAAGACTTTTGCCTTTTGAAACAAAATAAAAAATTGTAAAATTATAACAGTTTTGATGCCGGCCCTGCACAATCGCAAATTAATTACGATTGCCAGCTGATCGTAAAAAAATTCACCTTCAGTAGGTCGGAATCAGCTGCTTTGGGATAATGTTATTGTTTATGTTTGGTATTAAGTTACGGATCAGCCGAAGAAAATGCACTCGCGTCAAGGTCCATTAGACGACTGAACATGTTAAAAAAGCTATACGTACCTATCACAATGAAAATTATGCCCCAATGTGTAAACAGAAAATCATTGTTTATCAACAAATGTGTATTGACATTGGATAAAGTGCTTAAGAAAAGTGGGTGGAAAAAAATTATTTTTTTGACAAGATGTACATTTTTGCCTACAATATCAGTTTTCACGTCGGAAAAAGACGATTGATTCCGTAGACGGACATACATATAAAGAATGTGAGAGCTGTAGGCTCTCATAATTCCATGATCGTAAACTGAAGTGGACCTAATGTAGCCAATGTTATTGTAAACAGAAAAGAAATTATAATGATTACGGAATACATAGAAGGGGTTCTCAATTAAAATGTTTACGGTAATTGTCACCGATACTTGAAGAACGCTTCTGCCATGATACCCCTGACAGATGAAGAAATACGTCTCTTTTCCGACGCTACCTCTTGCAATATTTGCGAAGAACCCTTTTTGGGCGATGACGTCAAGGTCAAAAGGGGTACGTGGAGGAATAAGTCAATGCGTTCAAAGAATGCATTTCGCTAACAACCCTCACCTCCCCGATTACAACGCCTTCATCCTTACCCCCTACATTATCTATTTAGAAGCTATTAATTTGTATGGACATAATATGAGTCAACCACTTCCCATTTCCCACCTCCGTTGGCTAACCGAAGTCGAAATTGATGAATTGAATGTTCTCTCTTTACATGCTTCTTCTGAATACAGTTATGTACTTGAAGTAAATGCTGAATGTCCCCAAAACCTTCATGATTTACATGCTGACCTCTTCTTTTTAGTTGAAAACATTGTCTCTCCTACTAATATGAAAGGTAAAGTCAAAAAACTGTTACCGAACCTTATGAACAAGACAAAATATCTTGTTCATTATCTTACTCTTCAACAAGTCCTTCACAATGGACTAAAATTACTTAAAGTTCACAGAGTTATCCAGTTTAAACAGTCCCATTGACTTAAACCTTTCATCGATTTAAATATCCGACAACGTAATTTGTCTGAACATAAATTTGGGAAAACCTTCTTCAAATTAATGAACAATAGTGTTTTCGGAAAAACAATGGAGGACGTTGATAAACGAGTTGATGTAAAATTAGTCACTCATTGGCAAAATTCTGGACGCTTTCTTGGTGCCGAGAGTTTAATAGCAACACCTAATTTCAAAAATTTTAAAACATTCACTCCAAATTTCCTAGCCATTCAGATGAATAAATTACGTATTATTTCGGATAAACCTCTCTACGTTGGTTTCACTATCTTAGATTTATCAAATGTTGTTATGTACGACTTCTACTACAGCTTTTATAAACGATAATATCAACACAACATTTCTTTGATGTATTTGGATACCGATTCCTTCATTTTAAAATTGTTCACTGATAACTTTTACGGAGATATCATTGAAAATATGAATCACTTCAATACTTATTCGCGCGAGAATAGTTTCAGCATCCCCATTACCTTATCTGCTATCGGTAAATTAAAAAATAAGTTCGCTAATAATCCTATTAAAGCATTTTATTAAACCGGAGCTAAAGCTTCCTGTGTTGAAGCGGTTGATCAAATTGTTAAAAAGGCTAAAGTTGTTAAGAAAAATTAAATTACATCTCGAAATTGACGGTTATCTTCGCGTTATTATGGACAGAAGAATCTATTGATAGTACTAATAATAACTTGGTAAGCTATATGTGTATATGTAAATAATGCTTCAATTTTATTTTTATCCTTATTATTGTTTGTGTACTCTCGTCTGTTTAAATAAATTTTACAATAAGGTTTTGTCTTTAACTAACTTTACTAATTGAATTATCTCCCTGAACATTGAAACAAAACCCTGAATGTTTCTGATGCTTCAATTTATTGAGTTATTAACATTAATAGCGAGTAAATTTGTTTATAATCTTCGACACTGTTAGTCACTTCACTTCGAACACACAACTTTGACTCTATCTAAATCATCGAATAGTATTGCTCTTCGCAAATTGATAACGAGGGTTTGTCTTTCTGCTTGCTACTCGTACGATAAGGAATCAATTTTTTATATAAATTCTATTCATAAATCGCCCGGTTCGCTCTCCTCGTTTACTAAATAACCTGTTATTACAAGTTTATCGTATCCACTTTCTAACTCAAATTCTTGTACCTCGTTCTCCAACTCTGATGCTACCAAATGTTTTCTCTTAGATAAGAAACCGTCTTTGAAAAATTGTATTTCAATCACATAACTTTCTACCATTACTACGTCTTTTACTTTCAATGTAGTAACTAACGATCACAACTGGCTACATTCGCCACGCTTAATGTTATTTATAATTATACTTTGAGGAGGGGGTACAAAAATTCACTGAATTCTTCGTAAATACACCTTTTTCGGATTGTTGTAAATACATTCCAAAAGTGTTTCTTCATTTCGTCTATTGACGTTCCTTGATTTCATTCATTTGGTGAATATTATTGTTGTATTCACTTGCTATATCTTGTAATATATTCGACCATTTGTAGGATCCTTCTGAACTGAAACATTGGCACATTTTTTATTTTAGCATTTGATTTACCCGTTTCACAACTGATGCTTTCTTTGTGCTATGAATAATGGTTACTTTTATATTTTTGAATTACTTTCTTCACTTGTTCGTTATAAAATTATTTTCCCAGGTCAGTTTGCATGTTCTTAGGAATACGTTTACTTCTTTTGAAAATTATGTGTAAAGCTCTTCCAACATATTCACCTGTTTTGCCTTTTACTGTTTAAGCCCATGCAAATTTTAGAAAACGTCTATTATAACCAAAATCATTTCAACTAAATCGGCATGATGAAGATCATCCAATCCTTACCTACCTTACGGCGTGTGAAATTAATCCTTGCAGGTCTATGCACTTCTTTCACAATTTCCCCCTCCACGTTAGACATTCCTTTCTAATGAAAACAACTACATAAACGATGATTTTGTTGGTTTAGACCTGCTTGATTTTGCACTTCCTGCTGCTGTTTGTTTTAAAGTATGCAATTTTTTAAGCTCTTTTGTTTCTTTTTTTAATGACTCCACCATTTGCACTAAGTCCTTCTTCAGGTCTTCTTTCTTTTTATTGCTTACTTGAATTTCTTCTCTGCAGATTCCATAATTTTTTTGCACTCATCTTTAATCAAGGTCTTTATTAATTCAACACACACATGTACATCTCTTTTCATGTTTTCAACAATCTCAGTCTTCAGTTTCTTCGACAATTCTTAATCATCCTTTCTAGCAAACGTTTCTACATTTCTACACTCCACTTTTACTTTTGCTGAAAGGGTGTCCATGATTATGACACCACTCTTTTCAATCACATCATTAACCATTTTTGTTATTTACTTATCACTATTATGATTATAATTTTCAATTACTCTTCCCATATTTTTAATTAAGATCTCCATTATATCATTAAAAGTTTTCATCATCTTTTGATCACTTTGGGAGACAATTGTTTTTAATTCTTCTCGAAAATCCTTCATCCTTCTATCACCTTCACTGATAGCGCTATCCTGAACTTTTTCACATTCGATTCTGATATGCTCTTTTGTTAACCTAACCCAGCTGCATGAAACTCGGTTGTTAGCTCATGCAAATGTATAATGCGTTTATTAGCCACGTCAACAAATATACAATACTTTATCGAATGCCTTTCTAATATTCACCACATCATCTTGTGATAAATAAGTTTCAGCTTCTTCTCCAAAAATCCTACATTAACAGCATTATGCTCCTGCTAAGGTTCCCCGATTCTTGTTAAGCTGTTATCAATAAAATCGTGAACATTGCTAAATGCTCGCGAATATGATCGTTTTTTTTTCTAACCCACGTCCTAACTTATCGATCGCCATTGTCTAACTAACCATCCTAACAATTCGTTTATTCGATTATATTAGACTCCCGCAACTCTTCTAAAATTGATTGCATTTCGTTTTTATGACTTGTGTTGCCTACTTGTTGAGAAGCAACCAATAACTTTAAACGATCACACAATTCATTAATTTCAACAAAATATTTGTATTCTATCGGTTATTCGTTGTAAGAACAACGACAAGCCTCCACCTTTAGAAGCCTTCGTTGTTTGCTGCCTTAAAATGTATACTTTAATATAACCGCATAGTCTCTCCGTTCTTTAATTGATGTCGGATTGATTAGCGCGATGTCATATCGGTATAAATCCTTTAGACGAATATTGTAAATTGCACGATACTGCATACGCAATTTCACCAGATATTTCGTAACGTCCAATAGAGGACAAGGTTTTAGCCCATCAATCTTTACGAAGACTAAATTCAGAAAAATCAGTCGCGTCTATAGGTGAACGCTTGACAGCTCTCACTATTGCTTCGGCTATGAAAACTAAGGAGAAACTTGGAATGGGGCACAAACGACGACGACTACGTTGTGGTAAAAGAGGTGGTTCCATTCCGTGGACAAAAATAAATAAGAGAAAACGAATAAGAAAAGTAGGAGTTCTACCGTTTCATAAATTGGTAACAACTGCGAAACTTGTTCTTAAGAAAAATAAGGCCCTACAGTTATTAGAGGCTGCTAAAATTGCACTAAATCAAATTCGAAAACTTGGAAAACGATCTAAATATCCTAGAATCATTCCCATTCCAAAAAAGGTGATTTTTACCGTTAATTCCGATTTTTGCTGGACTATCGGGACTTATAGTTCTCTCTGGTTGTACTGTTGGAATAGCTAAAGCTGTACAAGATGCTAAATCAGCGCAGCAGCAATAGAAGAAGCTAAACGTTATAAAACTTCAATGGAAGCCATTGATTTTGGAAAAAATATTTCGATACAACGTTCCCGTAAAGGTTTCGGTTTATACCTTAAAACCTTTCAACATAAAAGAACACATTTTTTTGTGAAATTGCCTAATCATCCTTTAACAGATCTAGATTTACACAATTACATTCGCTATTTACAAATTCCACATTTTTGTGGAATCTTCATGCGTAACGAATTACCAAGAAAAGTTGTGACAATGTGAAAGTGGAATTGTTAATTTAGACACGGGAATTGACACACATTGGACAGCGTATGTAAAACTAAACAGCAAATCTATTTTTTTTGACCGTTTTGGCAATCTCCATCCTCCGAATGAATTGGTTCAATATTAACAATCTGCTGGACCTTGCGATATCACTTACAACTACAATCGCGTTCAGAACCTTACCGATTTCAACTGTGGTCATTTAGTTCTCCAATTTCTGCAGAAGATTACGTAAATAATTTTTTAAACTAAACCATCAAACTTACTTCTGTGTATTAAACAGAACGTTAAACCGAAAACATGTCTTACACATTCACTTTAACTGATACAAAGTCGGAGCTACAAATGATAAATCCACTGATTTTTTTAAGCGATGACTATGAATATCAAATAGCATTATTAAATTTTGAAGCCTACATCAGTATTTCAAATATTGATGAAGACAACAACAAATTTTATTTTGAAGATTGTAGTAAGGCTTCTCCAACGAAAATTATAACATGGTTGTGCGATACAGTTGTACCCAACGTTATTCACACAAAAATGCTATTATAAAACGATTACCACACTCTCAGACGCTTATTTCGCTTACACTTGTTAACAGTTTAATACCGTCTAATAAACAGTTCCTTAAATCTTTGGGGTTGCGATTGAAAAAGGTGAAATGTTAAAATAGTTGCAGAATTACTAAATGTCACCGAGAAAACAGTCTTCGACAACTCTATTGTTAACGCTGATAAACATACTCATCAACCCTATGCTAATTCAACATTTAAAAATAATGATACAATACGCATTTGTTTACAACTTACATTGCGATAGTTTCGTATACATAGAAGGACGTTTACTGAAAAAGGATGGAACTGTACCTATTAATACTTCTTTTATCAAGAATGGAATTCTGTACCTGTTTGAAAAGATTCGATATGAATTGGGTGGAGAAGTTATTGACCGAGTCCGTAATCCTGGTATGACTACAACAACGAAAGGTTACGCGTCTTACAATGAAAATAAAAATAAACGTCTCATTAATAGTGGATGGCTGCCTCCTGGTTTAGGCGAAGTACAAGCAGTTGCTCTTCATATCAGAAATCTAATTGATACAAACGGTTACTTCAACGTTTGTATTCCTCTTCGTATTGCAACGAGCATGAGCGTATTTATGTGCTATCGGGCATACGTGTGTGTGAGCGGCTTATCGATTCGCCGACTAGCCGCGTAGTAAAAGTTTGGAAAATAAATTGGAAGAAAACAGTAAAAGTTTAAAACGGAATTTGGAAGAAAATAGTAAAAGTTTGAAACGTGCATTGGAAGAAAACAGTAGAAGTTTGGAGACTTAATAGGAAGAAAAAATTAAAAAGAATATCCAAGAAACAGAAGAGAAGATAAAAGTGCTGGAAGAATTGATTTTTAATGGAAAGACAGAATCAATCGAAGGGGATGTTGGCGCATCTAGTTCACTCAACGAAGCCAGCCAAATCAGCCAAAGAAGCGGTATAGAGTCCAGAACACGCGTAAAACCACCAACGTTTGACGGAAAGTCCTCATCGACTACATACCACAAACGATTCGAGGCGGCTGCTAAGGCGAATAACTAGGCGCCTGAAGAAAAATCCACTGGTAAAACGATTAGAGTTGCGTTGCGGCGAGGCTCATTTAACAACAGTGTATCACATCCAACTGAAAACCCGTCAGCAGAAACCAACGGAAACCCTACAAGAATTCGAGGCCGATATTACGAAACTGTCTCGACTGGCCTATCCGAATTCTCCAGAAGAATTGATGGAAGGGTTGGCAGTGGAGTCATTTACTGATGGACTTCGGGACAGTGACACTCAACAACGAATACGCCTTGACCGACCTAAGACGCTAGCGGATGCATTGGTTCGTGCATTGGAGTACGAAACTGTCAACGGGCTTATAGCAAACAGGGCTACTCGGCTACTTCGTGAAAAAAGGGATTCGTCAGAATCTCTAGAAGAAACCGAATAATTTCCAAGTTCGATAAAGAAACTCGAAAGCTAAGATGTTGTAATTGCGGCGAAATAGGTCATACGAGGAGGCAGTGTTGAAAAAGTACTCCTTCCCCAAGTACTCGACGTCAACAGCAGGTAAATTCTGAAACAGTACCTGTTGAAATAAGTGGAGTGATTGACAGATATTGTAGGAATCTAACCAATGAGCAGAAATGCAAAGTGCAACATGTACTTCGTCAAAATGCCGACGTCTTTGAGACCGACAAGAATGGTAGGGGAAATACCAATATCGTAAAACGGCAAACGGCTATTAGTAATAAAAAACCATGATTAGCTATATTTCTAGATGTAGCCAAAGCCATCGACACGGTAAATCATGAAATATTATCGGCAAAAATGTATAAAATGGGTTTTAGAGGCAGAACATATAACTTGATCAAAAGTTACTTGTTGAATCGAAAACAAGTGGTTAAAATCGGAGAAAATTATAGCTCAGAAATGCGCGTCGAGTGTGGCGTCCCACAGGGTACTGTTTTAGGCCCAATCTTATTTATATTATATATAAATGACATGTTTGACACTCTTCCTATGGGTGACATAGTGTCTTTCGCGGATGACACTGTAGTAATGGCACGCGACGAAACTTGGGTCCGAGCTGTAAAAAACGCCGAAATGAAACTACAAAATGTTGCAAATTGGCTTTACAAAAATCACTTTACACTAAATAGTAAGAAAACCGTATTTTTAACTTTTGGTAGTTATAAAAATAGCATTCCCATAAATGTCGTCCTCAAAGTTCATGATAAAAATTGAAATTGTTTAAATTGTACTTGTGAGATAATCACAAGGGTCGACAAAACTAAATACCTCGGGGTATACATTGACTCAAATCTTAACTGGAATGACCAGGTCCAAATAGTTTGTAGAAAAACAAGATATTTGATATACATTTTTTATAAGATCAGAAACCTCTTACACAAAAAACAAGTTGTCACAGTTTATTACGCACTATTCTGGTCCATGGCCACATATGGTATTATTGCATGGGGTGGAACTTATGTGAAAAGCATCAAACAACTAGAATGTATACAAAAGAAAATGTTAAAAATAATCTTTGATAAACTTATTTTATACCCTACAGAACAACTTTTCAAAGAAACAGAGATGATAAGTATTAGAAAATATTACGTTCAGAAATCCTTGTTTAAACATTTTCAAAATCTGCACACCTTATATATAGAAAAATAGAAAAACAGGCTCGAAACTTATCGCTGACTTTACCTAGAATAAATAAAGAAATAGATAGAAGAACAAACATATATATAGGTTACAAGAATTTCAATTTACTTCCCCCGGATTATAAACAGAAAAATATAAATGCATTGAAAGAAGGTAAATTGATTAGGAAATGGTTAATTGGCGAGAGTGCACAAACCATGAGAGAAATGTTCCACCCAGTACAGTAAAATATAGAGTACACGATACGAAAACTTACAGTATTATAAATACAAATTTATATTTATGTTTCTTTTAGGTTTAGCAATTATATATTTCTTCGACAAACATGTATAAAAAGACTTAACAGGTTCGCTCACAGGCCTCGGCCTCTGCGAGAATATTGTAATTGGAATAACTGCGGCATATATTATTAAGAAGTCTATTCGTTGGAGGCATAGAAGAGGTGGACTGAGTAGCCTGATTCTCATACAGCCAGCGAAAAAGACGTAGTTTTAAGCTAGCGCATAGAAATGTAACTGAGTTGCAATATTTTGTATATTTTTTTCATACGCCTGTTAATAAATACAAATACAAGATCAATACCGGTAATGCGCAGCCTATTCGTCAAAGACCTAGACGATTACCTCAGGCCAAAAAGGAAGAAGCAGAGCGAATAATCCACGAAATGCAGGAGACCGGCATAATTGAGCCATCCTCAATTCCTGCATAGTCTCTGTCTGCCCTGAAGATGTTATAGTTTGGTAGATTAAGCTCGCCGTCAAGGATGTCCGGGTAGAGCCACGTCTCAACAAGTATTATGACATCTGGTTTGTTTACCAGAAGATCAAAATTTTTTAAAAAGCCCAGTTTAGTCCTCAAGCCCCTCACATTCTGGTAATAAACTGTTAATGATCGATGATGTTTCTTTGGAGGTCATTACGAGCAGCGGCATTCACGTAAGTTTTCCTGGCAAGGTAGGGTGTTCCATTCCTGTATTTAATAAACTTATCTGCGTTCTCGGGTTTTTGTAGCTCTAATCGAAGGTTCTTGTATTCAGTCATTTGAAGTTTTGTAAAGTCAGCTTGGAATTTTGCAATGTTATTGGTTATTGCAAATTTCTTCTTTTTCACGATTTTGACCACAGTTGCTTTATCGGAAGAGATGGCCTTCAAAAGCTTCGGGCGATCTTTGTTTCTTGATGGTATATGAACAACTTTGACTGCAGCCACATCCTTCAGATCCAGTTTATTCATGATGTCCTGTAAAACCCCATTGTCGTATCTAATACGCTCCGCCAGATCGTCTTGACTTGATTCTTTAATGTCATAAAAAATCAAGTTCTTAGATTTCTCGCTCCGCAGGTTGATTTCTTCCAGTATGGATGATGCACCCAGAGAATTCGCAGGTTCCCGTCCCTCAAGCCTGGAAACCCTATCATTGAGGTCAGTGATTTGCCCTTCCACCGACTCATGAAAAGAACGCAGTGATTCACACATCGAGTCCATCTTATCCATTTTTTCATTCATCAGTTCGATGCTTTTCAAAGCCTTGGGGACACCGCGCAGACCCTGAGCACAAGTTGGACAATAGTATCTAAGTTTCCTGCCAGATCTTAGTTCGATACTCCTCTGTTCAGTGGCCGTGATATCATCGCAATCGAAGTGGATCGCGCAATCACAGCCCTCGCAGGTGGCATATTTTGTTTTGGCATCGATTACGACGTCGCAGATGCCACAAACGACCGATCTCTGCTTGATTTTGTTGTCCGACATCGCCTATACTCAGTTAACAGCACTCCTCTCTGCCCCGCGCCTCGCCTGGTCCTTCTCACACAATCTCCTCTGACGCGCCTCCACAATCCAAAACCGGTTATAAACGTAATGACCGGCGATACTTTTGTACGAAAAGGGCTCCAGCGAAGTAGGAGATGAACACCGCCAGTTTACACAAAAGTGTATAGATGATATGTATGCAGCAAATAGCAGTGTAAGGTGCAAAATGGGCAGTAAACTCCCCAAAATCAGGAAGAAAACAAGCACAGAGGAAAGAAAGCAGATCGCAAACTCACGTGTTAGCCCCAACCTCAACTGCAACCGTAATTTAATATGCGAACTAAAAACCCGCAGTCTAAAAATCACACTCACAAACAGTTTTAGTGATAAACAGTTATTCCAGCACTTGTTAGGCAATAATGTGTCGAAAACAGACAAGATTATTGTACAAACAACACGATTTGAGCTGGGACTGTGATGGAAGAGATGTAACCGTGTCGACTCTCAGACTCAACTTGATTCATCCCACAATAATTTAGTTTGCCAAAGGTCCTGTATTATTAACTTAGCTATAATTACGATGGATGCTAATAGTCCTAAAGGCTCAAAAATTTGTGCTGTCGCGGATCAAATAATTCTCTTCGTTATTTGATTGCTGAAGTCGCAATTGTTTATGTTGTATTGAAAGATGCGCTCGGTATTCCAAAGAATGCCTAATGTTTTGTTTTTCCTATTATTTTGCGGTTTAATAACGTTTTGTACATGCTAAAGTGACATTCGCTGGTATATTTAATTCTTCTATGCTAAAAGACAAGACAATTAACTCATTCCACGTCATCTACCAATAGCAACTCACCATCATGGAACAGCAAATAGACATCATTGAAGATATACAAAAAAAACTAGTAAGAGAAGAAAAATCATATGAGAATCTTAAGACTTTAAATAGAAACTTACAAGAAAATGATAGTTTAATATTACATGTTAATATTCGGAGTTTAAATGCAAATTTTGATAAACTAAAAGTTTTTATAGAGAGTCTTAGGATTAAACCATATGTAATAGTTTGTACTGAAACCTGGAATATACAACAATATAAGTGTTACGGGTTAATGGGATACAAGATTTTTTACAATGAAAGTAATATTAATAAATCTGATGGAGTGGTTGTGTATGTAAAGCATGAGGTAAATGAATCTTCAAAAATAACTATAATTAACAAATTAAAGATTTTAACAATAAACATAAAACTAAATAACGGCAGTAAACTTGAAATATCAGCCTTATACAGGCCACATGACTTTTCAAATATAGAATTTACCTATGAAATGAACAAGTATCTAATTAAAAGTAGAAACATAAAAAATCATATAATAATTGGAGACTTCAATATTGACATACTACAAAATAGTGGAATACATCAAGAATTTTTAAACAATTTATTAGAAAAAGGCTATATACCGGGTTTTACAAATACAACCAGACCATCAACTAATGGGGAAAATGGAACCTGCATTGATAATATCTTCGTTAAAACTAAATCAATAGACACAAAGACTTTCAAACTTTCTGTTCCTTTTACGGACCATTATCCACTATTTATTTCATTACATAGAAATAAAATAAAATACAATAAAGTAAACAAAGAGAGATACTTATATGATTACAAAAAACTAGTTAATTTTGCAAAACATAAAAATTGGAACACAATTGAATCGATGCAGGATCCAAATGAAGCTACAAATGCTTTAATAAGAGAAATACAAGATTGCATTGAAAAATCAAAATACAAACAAAACAATAAAAAAAACAATAATGTGCCAAGAAAAGATTGGATAACTAATGCAATAATCAATTCCTGTAACAAAAAGGAAGAATTATATAACAAAATGAAAAACAGCCCTACTATTGAATCATATAGACTAGAATATAAGAACTATGTTAAGATACTAGATAAAGTTATTAGAACTGCAAAAATTAATCATGATAAAAAAGAAATAGAGAAAAAAGTTAGTAACCCAAAAAAATTGTGGCAATATATCAATAACAAATTAGGTAAATCAACTACTAACGATAATGAATTGAAACAAATTATAAATGAAGCTGGCCACGTGGTGAATGAACCAAAAATAATAGCAAACACCATGAATACATTTTTCTGCAACATAGGAAAAAATCTAAGCGATAAAATAGACATACCAAAACACAAATCATTAGAACTACCAAAAATTAACAGCGATACTTTATTTCTAAATCCAATCAATAATCTAGAAATACTAGAAGTAATTGATAACATGAAATTAAAAAATGGCGGCGTAGATAAAATTAATTCTAAAACATTAAAAATGATCTCACATTTTATTACAGATGCTCTAAAGCATATATTTAACCAATGTATTGAAACAGCCACATGGCCAGATGTCCTTAAAGTAGCTGAAGTAGTCCCAATATTCAAAGCAGGTAATAAAACAAACATATCAAACTATAGACCAATCTCCTTAATCTCAAACATAGCGAAAATATTTGAAAAAGTCATATATAACAGAATAGAAAATTTCCTAACGAATAACAAAATATTAGCAGAAAATCAATTTGGTTTCATAAAAAATAAAGGAACAAGAGACGTACTGAGTCACATTACAAATATTTTATACACCAAACTGGACAAAAGTAAACCAATAGCCATCGCATTCCTGGATTTAGCAAAAGCCTTCGACACAGTTAACCACGAATTACTAATAGAGAAACTGAATAATTATGGAATTAGAGGAACAGCAAACAAACTACTATCTAGCTACCTATCAAACAGAAAACAAAAAGTTAGAATAGGAAACATAGAAAGCGATCTACTGGTGATAACCACAGGTGTCCCACAAGGTACTATTCTAGGTCCACTACTTTTCGTAATTTATGTAAATGATCTCCTAATCAAAATGTCAAGCAGCACAATATCCTATGCAGATGACACTGCAGTTATCTCAACTGCTGATACATGGATCGAAGTAGAGGAACAAATGAATAATTATCTTGAAAATGTATCTACCTGGCTTGCCTTAAATAAACTATCATTAAACATTGGTAAAACAATCTACATGACTTTTGGGAACTATTGTGATAGTATACCTAAAAATATGAATATTAAGATTAATAAT
>NW_020442467.1:3091734-3103089 GCF_000699045.2 Agrilus planipennis
ACATACATACATACATACATACATACATACATACATACATATTTTCTATATTATTACTAACTTGTGATGTTTTCGTAACAACTACTAAAAGTGCATACCGAATGTCACATTAATGTGTGTGTGTAAATCTCTTCATCTTTTCTTTAACCTGACTGCGAACAGGTAACTTATTACCAGTGCAGAATTATTGCAACTTATATGTAATAATATATGTATGTATGTAATTACTTCTGGTTCAAATAAATAAATAAATAAAATAAATAAAAGGTGTTTGAGGTAATTGTTCTGTAACATTATGTAATACAAAACAATTGATTTCATTACTATAATTGCCTACACACTTGCCTACACACGAACTAATTTTGAGGTTTACCTTATGCTGTATACTTGATTCAGTTTCAGCGCTACTGTTAAATTACATTACATACCTAAACGTAAACGTATTGAGTTTGTAATAAAATTCGATTGCCTTTCCTACGTCCAAAAGTGCTCTATATTTTTGAAAATTACCGGACTGCCTTCTATTTGGTGGCGGTGGATAAAATGGCGACTTTTATTTACTTTCGTTTTTTCGTAATACTGATACAATTGAAGATGTACAAGGAAAAGATAAATAAGGAAAGATAAAGAAAAATGCACTTATTTGATTTTCGTGTATGCTCACAAATCCTGATCCAAGCTACAGAAGCTCACAATGGAATTTGATTGCGCTCGATCTCGTGATGATCATCATCATCATCATAAGGTCATCAGTCCTAAGACTGGTTAGACACGTACCATCCACTCTTTCCTATCCTGAGCTTATCTTCGCATTTGTCTTAAACTAGAACAACCCATTTTGCTATTTGCGAACAGTAATCTAACCTAGGTCTACCTCTACCCCTCCTTACTCCTATTTCTGCCTCTAATATGTATCTGACTAGACTTTCATATCTGAGAAGGTGTCCTACCAATCTATCTCGCCTATTTTTTATTGAATTCCATAAAGTCCTCTGTTTCCTCTTATTCTTTCTAGTACCTCTTCATTTCTAACCTTTTCTACCCACGCGTGGCCACGTTATCCTCATTATTCGCCTATAACACCACATTTCGAAATCTTTTAACCTTTTTTTTCCGCCGCCCCCACTGTCCATATTTCGCAGGCGTACAACGCCGCGCTCCAAACATACACCTTTAACAACATTTTTCGAATTTCTAAATTAACCGTTCGCTAGCATAGAAGTGACTTCTTTTTATTAATGGCGACACGACCCTGCGCTATCTTCTGCTTTATATCCTTACTACTCCTTCCGCCCTGACTTATCTGACTTCCTAGATATCGAAAATCAGTCGCATCTTCTAATTTTTCGTCTCCTATCTTTATTTTCGCTCTTTCCCTTCCTTTTCTTCCCTTGCATACCAGTATTTTAGTTTTACTTCTATTAATTTTTATACAGTACTGATCTGTCAGTACCGCTTCTATTTTATTTAAAGCTATCTCTAAGTCCTCATTGCTAGATGCTAATACTGCTATATCATGTGCAAATCTAAGCATACTAATCTTTTGCCTTTGTATATTTATCCCTACAGTTGTACTGTCTTTACATCTTCGATGTATAAATTAAAAGGTAGCGGTGACAGTGTGCATCTCTGTCTGACTCCCTTCCTAATTTTTACTTCACTACGTTGCAGCCCTGGCTCTATAACTGCCTGTTGCTTTTTATACAAACTAACTATCACTCTTCTATCTTTGTAACTCATCCCTACATTTTTAAGTATATTTAACATCTTGTCCCATTTAACATTGTCAAAAGCTTTTTCGAAATCTACAAATCCTATGTGAGCTTTCTTTCTTTTTCTATCGTTTTCTCTATTGTTACCCGTAAAGTTAGAATGGTCTGCCTCGTTCCTCTATTTCTTCTAAACCCAAATTGATCTTCCCCTAATAGTTCTTTCGCCCTTTTTTTCCATCTTCCTCTGATGATGATTTTGTTTGATGTTTCACCCACTACTATTTTAATTTGTGATTGTACTCAAATTATATTTATAATGCTGCATTTTAACTATCCGGCTCGAAACGATTTTGCATAAATGTGCCACTTCTTTTTATTAACGAAAATTTTGAGTAAAAATATAGAAATACTCCAATATATTTTAATAAATATTTAATATACTTTTGTTTTACTATGAAGATATGTCAATAATATGATATGATACTATATTTTGAATTAATGCTGTCTAGGGGATTACCCGTGACTAATTATATCTAATCTTATTTGACTACCTACTTTTATAATATATTTACCACTTAACCTACACCGTAGAGGTGGTACCAGAAACGAGAATATTCTTAGAATTAGGGTTTTACGTGACCGAACAAAATCGAAAATAATTTTTTTTTTTTATGTTTTCGTGGAAGAGGGGAAATCTTCAGAAGACAGCCAGCCGTCCGTACGACTGGGTAGTGTCGAAAATAAAATGTTAAATGTACCTAAATGCTACGTTTTGAAGTTTGATACGATTTTGCATGAGAAATAGAGATGGCGGTAATTGGTACCACAAGGACGTAAACCATAAAGTCAAATATTCTTAGAAATTGTATTTTTTACAGGAGGCGGTAAAGCAAACGTAACCAACGTTCAAATTTTGATCTCCGATGAAGCCAATACTGTTCTAAGTGCAATTCCCTCCGACATCGAGTGTGTCACATTCGGAGCTCCTTCGGATGATGAGCTTGGCGAACATTCAGTTGAAGACTCGCAATTTAATGCTCATGTGCTGAATTGCGAAAAGTTAGAGAATAATGACCGACAGTATGTAACTGTTCATGATTTCGACAAGGAAGATGATTTTCCTATTGCGGAATTCAAGCAGAAAGAGTTCTAGTAGACGCAGAATGTGAGGTATGCTACTACGACTGGTGTACATCAAGAAAATTGTGGTCCCAAAATACCGGATGATATTCAATCTCCTACTGTGGTATTCCTTTGCACCTTTATTAGGGAGCTGAATGAAATACTGGTACATGAGTCAAATCTTTATGCCACTCGAAGGCAAGGTACGCGTTATCTTCCTACAACATACGACGAAATGAAATCATTTATCGGGATTATACTTTTAATGGGCTTAACGAAAAAGCCTAGCTATAAAGATTATTGGAGTTCAAAACTGGAGCTCAGGGACCCGTGTATTTCATCTCCAATGTCTCGGGATCGTTTTGCATAACTTTTGGGTCATAAACATATCAGCGACAATTCTGTCCAACCCAAAAAAGGTGAGCCTGGATATGACAAGCTCTATAAACTTCGCCCTATGTTTGATATACTAACAAACACCTTTTTGATATGTTATGATATAAGTATCGACAAGTCAATGGTGACGTTCAAAGGACAAGTAGCTTGCGAGTGTTACTTTCTATTTTTACTTACATTAAGGATTTCACTAAAGGTCTATCGGATTTTCGCATATCATCTTCCTCCTTCACCTTCATTTTGGTTGGCAGTTTTCACATGACAGCATTTTTTACTTATAAACCCCTGTTTAATTTTTTAATCAACTATAAGGGTAAGTTAGGTTAGGTTGATCCTCAACCATTTACTGCTCATAGATTACTCAGGTTTGAATGCTAAAACTTACAGATATACATATTCAACCAAAGGTTTACGATAATGACCGCTGTTAGCATCACTGTCTTTATGAATACTTAAAAACGTTTATCAGCTCAACAAACCCTGTAAATGACTTTAAGCATTTCAAATGGCATGTTAGTAGTAACGTGATCTGAATAAACATACTTAAAATTTAGCTCATCTTGTTTAAATAATATAATAATATTTGCATTATCGTGAATGAGATGCTTTGTAATACGTGTCTATGTTTGGCAATCAATGCAATTATGATGTCCTACACTAAAATAATCTCGAATGGGTAGTAATCAATAACGCAATACCCTTAATTGGTTTGAAAACCCTCTCTATGTATTCGTATTTTCAACTAATATGGAAAAACACCCACCGACTCTACGTTGAATGAAATGGTACAGCATCAACAAACGTTAAATGTAAATAATGAAATTGCTCACCTTTAACTGTTAATAGTAATTGAAATCCTGGAATAACTACCACTATAAAAAGCTATGTGTTTTATAACCTAAACGAGAGTGCATGTTCAGAATGTTGATGGGGATCCTAGTGATGATACATTTTCAGCAAAAGATACTAATGGAAATTTTAACGCATGCATCCCATTACGTATGCTTTTAGGTTTAGCGGAAGATTTTCGAAAATAATAAGTAGCAGCATCCATACGAATTAATTTCCGTAGTTGGGAGTTGATATCCACTAGTAGGTACCTCAAGCAAATATTCATACATGGTCCGTTAAAACATCACAGCTTAAAAGAAACCTTTTTATAATAGTTGCACTTCAAACGGATTGAAATAATAGACCATAAAAAAATATAAATCCATGTTTGATCATTGCGAACAATAATATTAAATTACATTTGGTTTCTTCCATGTATCCTTCCGATAATCTTCATCTTGACTTTAAGAACAAGAAATTCTCTATATTAATGAAAATGTATGACGAATTCCAACAGTTTTGTTATGGAACGATTAGCGAACCGATATTACAACCATCAGATTTTACGAAAGTTGCTCCTGCAACACATCAAAACGGTTTTGTAAAAGCAAGAGCGATTGCAGTATGCTTTTATTTTCAAACTAATGAATCAATTCCATCAAATATAGATTCCTTACTACTTAAATCTACAAGAATGCTTCGGCACAACCCTTCCACAAACATCATTCAAGTATTGCAAGTATTGTAATTCGATGGAGTTCGTTGTGGACCTTGCACTCTTAAAACAGAAGGTAACACCTTTACATTTAAAAAAATCGCAAAGTAATATAAGCAGGGATGAAAAATATGGTGGCAGCTACTATCCCCACCAACCTATTGCAACTCCCGCTATAGGAGTTAGAATGGATGGCTTATTAGAAATTATCGTGGACACGGATGAAATAGTTCTTATCACGATAATATCATCGAGAAGTTCGAAAGATAGAAAAATAGTAATTCGATGGTTATTTATATCAAGGAAATGGAGAAACGCTGATGGATGTCAAAAGAATTACCCCATCTGCAAAACATTATCAACTTGGAGGATTCATAACCAAAATCCTCGTAGATTATAAAGGCGCTTCAGTTTACACCTATTATTCTACAAGATTCGTACTACAATTGAACATTAGAAAACGTACTTTTTCTTAAAGATTAGTTACTCAAACACTAAAGATGTGATTATTAAACAACATAATCGTTTAAATATATGAATAAACTGAGATAATAGCCAGTCGCCCCAATTTGCACCTGTCCTTTTTTGCATACCACCAGAATTTGCTGGCACAAGTAAGACACGTGTGACTAATAGGGCGATGGTGAAGGATAAAGTTCACTAACCCAACATTCGGTTAACGACAGATATTGAACGCGCACGACTTTTTATGCGGTCAATGACATCTCTCTTCCTCATTTTCTAACAAAACCGGTCAAAACACACCACTATCAACCATGCAGAACAGCGCAAAACTGATTACAACACCATCAGCAAGAATAGTGCAATAACACATAGTAGGGCATTGTCGTTAAGAGTCACGAACGCATATATATCAGTCAATATACGACAGTCAAAGGCAGAGAGAGAGACACCTCACATCCAGCAAAATTCGGTTTAGTGACCAGAAAATCAGTAACTCTAGAACATCAAATGATCACGATAGCCTAAGCTACAATCAGCATATATCAGCCTCAGTGTGAGGTAGCCATGACTCACAGTCCACTAAGAAATCATGAACACAACCATGGAGTAAGAATTAATGGTACATTAGATAATATGTATTGGCAACAAGAAACAAACTATTAAAAAGTCTGGATTATATTGCTCCTCCACTTTACTCAATCTAAATTTCACAATTATCACATGAAACATTATAAACTTTTATTTTTAGTAATCAAAATATCTTTGTCATACTTTTATTTGAGCAGTGGCTTTGATGCCTACTTTAACGAATTTTCGATTATTAATTTTATTTATTTAACACCTATTTATTTTACAGTTACTTATTTACATGATAATTAACCAATTATACATTTAAACTGCTACTATTTGTAGCAGAAGGTGATGATAATGCTTATATACTCGTGACTATAGTCATATCATTCGGTATTTGCTCATACGCACTGTTTATTTATATCACTGATCAGCTGTCTATAACCAAATTAACTTCGGCTGTTATCAAGAAGTCTATTTAAATTATTATCGAATTCTCTGTAATAGTCTTATTCTTTTAATCTTCTGGAGAATTCGAGAACTCCTAATATTGAGCAAACAAATATCCGTTACTCAAGGTATGATTTATTGCTCTTCGCGACTTTACTATAAAGGTTGCCGATAGGGTTCGGGAATCTTTTTATTGATTTTAACATACATACTTGTATGTAATAGGATCTTATACTTTCTCCTGTGTGAGATTCTTGATCGCATCTTCCATTTTATAATCGTAATTAGCTTCTCGTCCATACCCTTCAGCCCGCACAACACTCTCGCTATTACGTCGTTAACGCTATACTACACGCAGTACTGTTTGCGGATTTGGTTACCGTCAATTAGGCCAATCCTTTCGATATAATCAACATGGCGCGAATGCATTTTCTTCGACTGCACCCCATTACAATATAAGTAAATTTCATAAAGGAAAGTACCCTACGTTCAACTACTACCACCACTATTAAAAATTATACAATTCCTTAAATAAGATTAAAATTAAAAATTAAATCAAACAATTTAGGAATTTCACTTAACTTTATTATTATTCCTCTATTGGACCCAAATATTGTTCAAACCCCACCCCCTTAGGATGTACTATAAATTAATTTAATTGCGATATGTTACTTAGTATAGTTTTTGTTACTCGTGAAGATGCCCTTATAAGGTCAGATACGTATCGACTTTTTAATAACTTTTTAAGTGATATTCCCAAATTGTTTAAACCAAGTGATAACGGCAGATACCATTAAGTTATCCTTAAATAAATAAGAACATGACGTTAATGTCACGAGTTAATTAACTTTTATCGTAACCACCGAATTTGATAGATTACATTTAAAATAATTAAATAAGTAAATAATCTAATAGAAAGTGAGATAGAAACTAATGTATTTTAAAAATACACTGAAACGTGTGAAATTATTTATTTCTAATCCAGTTTCGTCAAACAGTTTATATATATCAATGCAAATTCATTAATAAACAATTATTTTCATTTTAAAAATCGGTACACAAATTTTGTTTCGATACGTATCTTTTATGTTGTCCTCGTCACATTTAACAAAGCATTTTAAACAAACTAAAGAACAATTAAAGACTAACACTAAAAGAACAGACCCTGAATTTTTGTACGATCCGAAAAATCACAGTATCCATATCTTCCCCTTGCTTAACAATGACTATTCAGCTTAAGTAAGACTTCTTTCCATAAAACCATTCGAGGTGTACACTAATTAAGTCAGCCGCACATATGCACAACTGTAAAAAATACTACATTTTTCCCTGCATGTTCCCATGAACAATCGTCTGACGAATTCTTTGAAATTTAGTATATCAATCTATAGCTACCTCTTATTTAATTCCTTTTTGAGTTAGTTATTAGTTAGAAATTTTTTAAAAATTTGCTTCTCTAACTTCTATACATAATTCAGTATGATGTTTTCAATCATAGCTGCATTTTCATAAAATCCACGAGGTACTTTAAACTATGATTGTATATTTAATATTTTATTATTTACAAGCAATTCTGTTATGCAGTTATGTGCTTTAATTTTTTGTTTTGATTGCTGATANACTATAATTAACAAATTAAAGATTTTAACAATAAACATAAAACTAAATAACGGCAGTAAACTTGAAATATCAGCCTTATACAGGCCACATGACTTTTCAAAAATAGAATTTACCTACGAAATGAACAAGTATCTAACTAAAAGTAGAAACAAAAAAAATCATATAATAATTGGAGACTTCAATATTGACATACTACAAAATAGTGGAATAAATCAAGAATTTTTAAACAATTTATTAGAAAAAGGCTATATACCGGGTTTTACAAATACAACCAGACCATCAACTAATGGGGAAAATGGAACCTGCATTGATAATATCTTCGTTAAAACTAAATCAATAGACACAAAGACTTTCAAACTTTCTGTTCCTTTTACGGACCATTATCCACTATTTATTTCATTACATAGAAATAAAATAAAATACAATAAAGTAAACAAAGAGAGATACTTATATGATTACAAAAAACTAGTTAATTTTGCAAAACATAAAAATTGGAACACAATTGAATCGATGCAGGATCCAAATGAAGCTACAAATGCTTTAATAAGAGAAATACAAGATTGCATTGAAAAATCAAAATACAAACAAAACAATAAAAAAAACAATAATGTGCCAAGAAAAGATTGGATAACTAATGCAATAATCAATTCCTGTAACAAAAAGGAAGAATTATATAACAAAATGAAAAACAGCCCTACTATTGAATCATATAGACTAGAATATAAGAACTATGTTAAGATACTAGATAAAGTTATTAGAACTGCAAAAATTAATCATGATAAAAAAGAAATAGAGAAAAAAGTTAGTAACCCAAAAAAATTGTGGCAATATATCAATAACAAATTAGGTAAATCAACTACTAACGATAATGAATTGAAACAAATTATAAATGAAGCTGGCCACGTGGTGAATGAACCAAAAATAATAGCAAACACCATGAATACATTTTTCTGCAACATAGGAAAAAATCTAAGCGATAAAATAGACATACCAAAACACAAATCATTAGAACTACCAAAAATTAACAGCAATACTTTATTTCTAAATCCAATCAATAATCTAGAAATACTAGAAGTAATTGATAACATGAAATTAAAAAATGGCGGCGTAGATAAAATTAATTCTAAAACATTAAAAATGATCTCACATTTTATCACAGATGCTCTAAACCATATATTTAACCAATGTATTGAAACAGCCACTTGGCCAGATGCCCTTAAAGTAGCTGAAGTAGTCCCAATATTCAAAGCAGGTAATAAAACAAACATATCAAACTATAGACCAATCTCCTTAATCTCAAACATAGCGAAAATATTTGAAAAAGTCATATATAACAGAATAGAAAATTTCCTAACGAATAACAAAATATTAGCAGAAAATCAATTTGGTTTCATAAAAAATAAAGGAACAAGAGACGTACTGAGTCACATTACAAATATTTTATACACCAAACTGGACAAAAGTAAACCAATAGCCATCGCATTCCTGGATTTAGCAAAAGCCTTCGACACAGTTAACCACGAATTACTAATAGAGAAACTGAATAATTATGGAATTAGAGGAACAGCAAACAAACTACTATCTAGCTACCTATCAAACAGAAAACAAAAAGTTAGAATAGGAAAAATAGAAAGCGATCTACTGGTGATAACCACAGGTGTCCCACAAGGTACTATTCTAGGTCCACTACTTTTCGTAATTTATGTAAATGATCTCCTAATCAAAATGTCAAGCAGCACAATATCCTATGCAGATGACACTGCAGTTATCTCAACTGCTGATACATGGATCGAAGTAGAGGAACAAATGAATAATTATCTTGAAAATGTATCTACCTGGCTTGCCTTAAATAAACTATCATTAAACATTGGTAAAACAATCTACATGACTTTTGGGAACTATTGTGATAGTATACCTAAAAATATGAATATTAAGATTAATAATATAAATATCAAAAGAGTCGAAACATGTAAATATTTAGGAATATTCTTTGATTATAACTTAAAATGGAACAAACACATAGATTTTATATTAAAAAAAACTAAATACCTAACATACATTATATATAAATTATCTAAATTTATGAATTCAGAAACACTAAGCAAGATATACTATGCATATTTTCACAGTATACTAAGCTATGGAAATATAGCGTGGGGTGGAGCCTATAAAAATAATTTAGAGCCATTACAAAAACAACAAAACAGAATATTAAAAATTGTCTACAAAAATACTTTTGTACAAAACGTTCCTTTAAATCTAAAACAAATATTTGCATTTGAATCGTTAAAATACCATTATAATCAACTCAAAGAAAAATTCAATATATCCACAAGTAAAACTAGGAAAAAAATAATACCTCTACCAAATATCAGTAAAACCGTAAGTAACATGAATAACCACATCGTGGCCATAAGAATATACAATGATCTGAGTGCCGACCTTAAATTACTAAACACCAAAAGTGCCTCATTCAAATTGAAAATAAAGAATTGGATTAAAGCCAATATACTAGGATAAAAACAAAAAAAAAAAAGAAGACTGAAAAATCGACTGTACAAAAATCACACAATTAACTATTAACCTATAAAGGTCTATTAATGCCAAATAAAAATAAAATTGTTATCACTGATTAATTAATCTTAGATATAAGAACCTATATATGTGCAATAGGTATTATTACTTAAGATACAAAAGATCTCACCATAAAATGTTAAAATATATATGGTCAAAGATAGATAATTATAAAAACATTACATATATAACTAATATCATCTTAATTAAATGTAAAATAACATTTGAGACAAACTCATAGATTTAGTATTAAGCTTCATATATTACATTAACTGTTATTTTAGTTATAAGCTTTCTTCTACTCTCCTCTTTATCTTTTCTTTAACCAGACTGCGAACAGGTAACTTATTACCTCTGCAGAATTACTGCAACTTATATGTAATAATATATGTATGTTTGAAATTACTTCTGGTTCAAATAAATAAATAAATAATCGCCCTGTTGTCCAATTCCCCTATAGGTATCTAGGTACAGACGCATATATTGTTCGGTGCTATTTTCGATAAATAAACGAAATCCACGATAACGTTTTTGAAGTACGTAAAGGCTTTGTAATAAATCGACATTCGTTCCGCGTATGTAAATGTATTTTTATATAGTATGCATGTTTACAAAGAGAGCCAAATTCAAAGCCGCATTTAAAAACCTATGTAAGGAGGCATTCGCTTTACAAATGAATAAACATCATGAATCGTTGAAGTGATGCTGCTCATTTTGCTGAAATTTTAATTCTACGGAATTGCGGACGCGAATGATAGAGAATACAGTGAATTTTGCAGAATCGGGTTTCTGAATAACGTATATATGTGTATATCTCTCTTACAGAGGCAGCGCAGCGATTCAAATCTAATGAGTTGAGATGCTTCAGAGGGGTTCGTGTTACGAACGTTTGTGCAGAGA